>NW_028261382.1:174331412-174373912 GCF_051295495.1 Thamnophis sirtalis
GCTCCAACCCCTAGAAGAGTCAGCGACCCATCCCTGGTCGTATTTTACTCCCCAGCGGATGCAGGGGGAAAACAGGAAGAAATGCAGCGGGGGGGAAAATGCAGAAGCGCGATTTCTTTCGGGTTAAAGCACAAAACCGACCCGATGCCCTTTTTTTACCTCTTCTCCTCCGAAGCGGGGGGTTCACACACGTTTTGCGCGCTCCGCAAAGACGGGGATCCCCTCTTGCCAAAATACACACCGCCGCCGCCGCTCCGCTTCTTTCTTCCTCCTTTCGGCCGAGCTCTTTCGGGGCGGAGATAGGCGGTGGCGAAAGGGGAGGGAAACTCTCCTCCAGCCTATGAAACACGCATCTTCCACAGTGGGTCTGGTCACTTTGGACACGTGAAGCCTCGTAGATGTCAAGTCCCGGCTTGGGAAGCTCGCGGAGGTTCTGATGTAGAACGTCAATCAAACCAAAACTCTATTTTGTTTCCATTTTTTTAAATTTACAAACATGTAAAATACACACACACACACACACTCAAAACTTAGACGTACACCACATTTACACAATACAATACGAACAGGTTCTTTCTAATAGCAATTATCAATCCATACCGCTCACCTTATATTATTTCCCCTTCTGTTGTATTTCATTTGGATTTCACCATTCTTAACCCTCCTATTTTAACTCATAGCTATTATTTTTCTGAGCTTTGTTATATTCCTTCATTGATTCTTGTTTCTTTCCTCCATCCACCTATACCATTTATCCCATATCTGGTAGAACCCTCTTATTTTACTCATAACTATTATTTTTTGAGTTTTATATTATTTCCCCTTCTGTTGTATTTCATTTGGATTTCACCATTCTCAACCCTCTTATTTTACTCTTAACTATTATTTTTTTGAGTTTTATATTATTTCCCCTTCTGTCGTATTTCATTTGGATTTCACCATTCTTAACCCTCTTATTTTACTCTTAACTATTATTTTTTGAGTTTTATATTATTTCCCCTTCTGTTGTATTTCATTTGGATTTCACCATTCTCAACCCTCTTATTTTACTCTTAACTATTATTTTTTTGAGTTTTATATTATTTCCCCTTCTGTTGTATTTCATTTGGATTTCACCATTCTTAACCCTCTTATTTTACTCATAACTATTACTTTTTGAGTTTTGTTATATTCCTTCATTGATTCTTGTTTCTTTCCTCCATCCACCTATACCATTTATCCCATATCTGGTAGAACCCTCTTATTTTACTCATAACTATTATTTTTTGAGTTTTATATTATTTCCCCTTCTGTTGTATTTCATTTGGATTTCACCATTCTTAACCCTCTTATTTTACTCTTAACTATTATTTTTTTGAGTTTTATATTATTTCCCCTTCTGTTGTATTTCATTTGGATTTCACCATTCTTAACCCTCCTATTTTAACTCATAGCTATTATTTTTTTGAGCTTTGTTATATTCCTTCATTGATTCTTGTTTCTTTCCTCCATCCACCTATACCATTTATCCCATATCTGGTAGAACCCTCTTATTTTACTCATAACTATTATTTTTTGAGTTTTATATTATTTCCCCTTCTGTTGTATTTCATTTGGATTTCACCATTCTTAACCCTCCTATTTTAACTCATAGCTATTATTTTTTTGAGCTTTGTTATATTCCTTCATTGATTCTTGTTTCTTTCCTCCTTCCACCTATACCATTTATTCCATATCTGGTAGAATTCTGATTCTTCTTTTCCCTGGATTTCTTTAGTTAGTTTGTCCATTTCGGCACAGTCCATAACCTTTCTTATTATTTCATCTTTGCTTGGAGTTAATTTGTTTTTCCATTTCTGGGCAAAGGCAATCCTTGCGGCCGTAATGTAGTATTAAATACTGGATTTCTTTTTTGTATTTCGCAGACATTATTCCTAAAAAAAACCCTTCATGTTTCCATTCTATTTTAACCCCTGTTGTTGCCTCCAGACAATTTTTGATCTTTTTCCAAAAAATTTTAGCCTCCTCACAGGTCCACCATAAATGGTAATATGTTCCGTGTATTGATTTGCATTTCCAACATTTTGGAGAGGTATTTGTTAAGATTTTAGCTAACCTTGTTGGTGCCAGGTGCCATCTCTAAAACATTTTGTACTGGTTTTCCTTATATGCAATTGATAGTGTCATTTTTAAGTTTGTTCCCCCAAATTTTTCCCATTTGTCTAATTCAATATTATAGCCAAAGTTCTGCTCCCATTTTATCATTTGTTCTTTCGCAATTTCCTCTTCCATTTTATACTTCAGGAGGAATTTATATATTCTCCCTATCATCTTTCTATCTGGGCTTTGAATAATTTTATCCAATTCGTGTGGTTCTGTTTCGATGCCGTATAATTTAGTATCATTATTGTATTTAGTTTTGATTTGCAGGTAAGTTAGCCAGTCAACTTTCATGTTCTGTTCTGCCAATTCTTCAACTGTTTTTAAATTTCCCTCTCTATCAATTAAGTCTCTTAGCATTTTGTTTAAATCTATAAAACTTGGATGGGTTGTCCTTTCTGTCAGTGATAGCCAATTCGGGATTTTCACATAGTGTATTTTTTTGATTTTGAGCCAATTTTGCAATAACGCTCTTCTAATTAAATGATTTTGAAAGTATTTGTGTGTTTTATTTTTTATCATCCCAGCCTGCTTGCAAATCATGGCGTTCTAAAGTCAAATTTTTTCTGGTTTTTCAGGACTAATTCCATTTCCGCTAACGTTATTGGCCTGTTTGTTCTTTTGAGATTGGTGTTATCTTTTCTGTGTTTAAATAATCTTTTATTTTGAATTTCCTCCATGCTATCTTGCACGTATAGTTTTGCGAAGTATTTATGAATAATATGCTTCTTTTCTTCCGCTTTGTATTGAATTCTTCCCACGTCATCTTTTAATTGATATATCATCCTTTTTTCTCTTTCATTCTTCAATCTGTATGACAGCCATCGTCCAGGTTTGTTGGCTTGTTCAAAGTAATTTTGTCTGGCCAATTACCTCCCAAAGACCCATTAGATCACACAGGGTTGGCCTCCTCCGGGTTCCGTCTACCAGCCAATGCCATCTGGCTACTACCCGGGGGAGGGCCTTCTCTGTGGCGGCTCCGGCCCTTTGGAATGAGCTCCCCGCAGGGATTCGGACCCTCACCTCTCTCCAGGCCTTCCGGAAAGCCGTCAAAACCTGGCTTTGCCGGCAGGCCTGGGGTTGATGAGTTCCCTCCCCTCTCGACTTGTATGGTTGTGTGATTCTTGGCTATTTTAACTACTTGTATTCTGTTCTATGTTCCCCTTTTCCCCCTTTTTGAGTTGTTCGCCGCCCTGAGTCCTTCCCGGAGAAGGGCGGCATACAAATAATAAAATGCTGGCTGGGGAATTCTGGGAGTTGAAGTCCAGACATCTTCAAGTTGCCAAGGTTGAAAAACACTGCTCTTGTGTATGCTTTCATAGTGTCCCATTGACGCCTTGAATTGAGGTGTCTTCTTTTTTATTTATTCTAAAAATATAGTTTTAATTCTTCCTCCAGCATTTGAGTGTATTCTATTTCATTTACAACAGTGTTTCTCAACCTTGGCTACTTGAAGATGTCCGGACTTCAACTCCCAGAATTCCCCAGCCAGCGACTGCTGGCTGGGGAATTCTGGGAGTTGAAGTCCAGACATCTTCAAGTAGCCAAGGTTGAGAAACACTGATTTACAATATTTGAATTCATCATCCATCTCTTTCTTCTCCTTTGACCTTTCCATCTTAATTTTATTGGATTATGATCTGCCCACTCATTTGCTTCTATTTCAATTTCGTCTAATTGATTACATAGCCCAGATGAGATCCAAGCCATGTCGATTCTTGATAGGGACTGGTGGGGGTTCGAATAAAAGGTATATTGCTTTCTTGTTTTCTGCCTTTCTCTCCAAATATCATGTAATTTATATTCCATTGCCATCTCAAAAAAGGATTTGGGTAACGTATTTTTTTTTTCTTTTTGCTTTCATAGTCCATTTTTTTAATCCACTATTGCATTATAATCCCCAATTAAGCAAATATTTTCATATTCTAACTCGTTTATTTTGTTGTGTAATTTCCTATATAATTCCTCTTGTTTCTGATTTGGTGCATATATGACTATTAATAATATCGGTTTTTCTGTTTTTCTGTAAGAGCCAAGGTGGCGCAGTGGTTAAATGCAGCACTGCAGGCTACTGCTAGATCAGCAGTTCAGTGGTTCAAATCTCACCGGCTCAGGGTTGACTCAGCCTTCCATCCTTCCGAGGTGGGTAAAATGAGGACCCAGATTGTTGGGAGCAATATGCTGACTCTCTGTAAACCGCTTAGAGAGGGCTGAAAGCCCTATGAAGCGGTATATAAGTCTACTGCTATTGCTATTGTTGTCTCTAATTCAATCATTAGCATACTGCCTTCTTCATCAGAGTAGACTTCTTTGGAGTTTATTTTTTCCTGAGCCAACATGACTGGAGGAGGAATTCTGGGAGTTGAAGTCCACAAGTCTTAAAGCTTTGAACACCCCTGGGGTTTTTTTCCCTAAAGGGTTAGGGGTGCAAGGGTCTTGTAACTTGACAGCTTTAAGACTTGCACACTTCAATGCCAGAGTTCCTGAGCCAACATGGCTGGAGGAGGAATTCTGGGAGTTGAAGTCCACAAGTCTTAAAGCTGTCAAGTTTGAACACCCCTGCGGGTTTTTTTTTCTAAAGGGTTAGGGGTGCAAGGATCTTGTAACTTGACAGCTTTAAGACTTGCCTGCTTCAAATGCCAGAGTTCCTGAGCCAACATTTTGGTTGCTAAGCAAAAGCGTTGTTAAGTGAGTTTCACCACATTTTACGTTGGCCACACCCACCCAGTCACATGATTGCCAAGCCACTCCCACCGAGTCACATGGCCGGCAAGCCATGGATTTCACCCATGTCCCATTGCTATGGGACAAAAAGCTAACAGAAATAAATAATTTCCCTGGACTTCAGAATGGTTTCAATAAATTCAGGTGAAAGTTTGGCACTGTTATCATCTCTTGAGATCCTGAAGAAGAAACATGTTAACAGCAATGGGGAGGTGCAATCTTCTTCTAGTTGTCAAAGGATTTCTCTCCATCTGAAAAACTCCATGCAGCTTGTTTTTTTATTATGTTGTTCCAAATATTTCAAAATGTTGAACACGTTTTTCTTTCTAACATGATCCTTTGTCTCTTATGTAAAAACCCACATGGATTCTCGTGAGTGAATTCTTGCAAAGTTATTTTCAAGTTCTTTCAGCTGGAGTCATTGTGAACAACTTAAGAGCTGTAAGGTAGAACATCATGTTTCGTAGAGATTCTGAAAGTTTATCTCCAAAACCTTTATAGTACAAACCTGATAATCTATCAGATCCTGGCATCCTTCCTTGAACTCTTTTATATCTTCCAAAATTTATCTTATTGTTATAAGGTAATTCATAATTTTCTTTTTTCCTCTGTAATGCATTGTAGATTTTTTTTTCTAAGATATTCATCTATTTTCTGCAAAGATATAACACGTCCTTTAGAAAAATTGGAATACTGGTGAAATGCTTTTTGCATACCCACATTAAACCATTAATGCAATATCTCTGGAGTTTCAACATATTTTCCCCTTTCTTTTCTAGCTCATATGCCAGCCATTTCCTGTCAAAGGTTGAGGTTTTATTTCTTTTTTTCTTTTTGCTGTTCATGGGTTCATTTTCATACCCATTTCCCTTCATAACATAGATCGCTGTTGCTGTAAGAGTTTAATTTGTTAAGAGAAATTTATCTTCTCTGGAAATTTCTTTAATCTTTCCTTTTGATCTCATCCAAAATATTTGGGGTTTTCTTTTGCCTCTTCTTAGCAATAGCAATAGTTAGACTTATATACCGCTTCATAGGGCTTTCAGCCCTCTCTAAGCAGTTTACAGAGTCAGCATATTGCCCCCAACAACAATCCGGGTCCTCATTTCACCCACCTCGGAAGGATGGAAGGCTGAGTCAACCTTGAGCCTGGTGGGATTTGAACAGCCGAACTGCAGTCAGCTGAAGTAGCCTGCAGTGCTGCATTTAACCACTGCGCCACCTTGGCTCTTCTTAAGTTATTATGCTTTGTGCCGACTCAACAGTATATAGCTAGTATAAGAATTAAGAACTGTCTCCTTTAAGAAAACGACCTCATGGGAAATGTAACTACCTTATGGGAAATGTAGGCAGAACTGCCTTGTGGGAAATGTAGTTCCATAACATGTGACCACATCTGTGTTCCCCGACTGGGAAGTTCCTACTCTGCCCGGGAAAAGTGATTTATTACCGGAGGCTCATTGAAGAATTTTCTGTGTTAATTGAGAACAATGGACTAAACGCATGTATCCTCACCTCCGTTTCAAACAGAGGAAGGGAAAAGCATAGTTATTTTTTCACATGGCACAACAATGGAGAGATCAAGGACAGATGTATCTTAATATTGAACTGTATGTTCGCTGCTAAGAATTCCTGTTAATAAATTGATCTGAGAGGCACCAAGCCTAAAGCGTGGAGTTTAAAGCTGGCCGGCCCCTGGCAGGGTTGCATGCCGGAACAGTGAAAAAAACTGTGAATGAAAACCATCTCCTCTAGCAAAAAGGCTCTTTGTGGCTAAATTCCCCTGTGGTAAAGAGACAGAGTGATGTTCATTTCCTCTAGAAGCCAGAGTGACACTCGGCTCCATTCAGGGAGAGAGGCAATTAACATTCCAGAGGCAAAATGCTTTGTTGTGATTAAGAAGATGTGTTAAAGGAGGTTTCTTGAAAAAAGGAAAGGAAAAAAGGCAGATTAGAATTAAATAACAGAGTGAGTCAGTGGTGGGATTCAAATAATTTAACAACAATTCTCTGCCCTAATTACCAGCAGGTAAGATGGGGCTTGGTGGTCATGTGACTGGGTGGGCATGGCCAGCTCAACGCTCACGTTGATGGGCGCTTTGTCTTAGCTGTTGCAATGTCATAAGAGTTAACCGGAGAGGCAGTTTCTGTAAGCAGGGCAATAAAGATGAGACTAGAAACAACACCAGAATGTTTCCTTCCTGCCTTCCTTACAGGATTAGCCCTGTAAAGTGGGAAAAAACAAAATGAGATTTCTTCCAACAATCGGTTCTCCGAACAATGATCTGTAAAGGCACCATAAATTGTGTCTAGCTATTAGCCAAACCGTAGTTGTTCTCTCTGATGACTCTCCCTGACTTTTAAGATCTTGGGGAAATCTCTTCTCTCAGTTCTGCCACTATCAGAAACATGTGAGGAATGTCAGAAGAAAAACTTGAAGAAGAGTTTCTTCCTATACCCTAACAGTTGGAATTCGTCAACTGGTGAGGTCTGTAACATACCTTTCCTTCCTACCCAGGCGGGATGAGTCAATGTAATTGGGACAAGATGGTTTCTCAGATAACCTGATCCTATGCGATGAAGGGCTTTTAAGTGATAACCAATATCTTGAATTGGACCTAGAAGCAAACTGGCACCCAATGTGGTGGGATTCAAATAATTTAACAGCCGGTTCTCTCCCATAATGACCATCTGGGTAGGTGGGGCTCAGTGGTCATGTGACTGGGTGGGTGTGGCCAACTCAAGGTCACTCGGGTCAATGGGCGCTTCGCCTTAGCTGTTACAATGTCATAAGGGTTAACCGGAGAGGCAGTTTCTGTAAGCAGGGCAACAAAGATGAGGCTAGAAACAACACCAGAATGTTTCCTTCCTGCCTTCCTTACAGGATTAGCCCTGTAAAGTGGGAAAAAACAAAAGATTTCTTCCAACAACCGGTTCTCCGAACTACTTAGAAAGTTACCAACCGGTTCTCCCGAATAGGTGCGAACTGGCTGAATCCCACCACTGGCGTGAGTTAAAAATCTTTGCCTGCAGCAAAGCTTCCTTAATGGGACCACGCTGTCTGCGATAAATTGAGCTTCAGGGAAACATCTTGACGGCAGTGAGACAAGAGACTTTAATGTGTTAGTTTGCATGACAAAGCAAGATCAATTTACCCTGGAAAGCCTGTATGTCTTACTGAGGATTTCCTACAGAATTAAGGACAGCGTGTTTTTTTGTTTTGTTGGAAAGGTTCCATAGAAACATTATTTGAATGAGAGAGAGAGATCAGGCAGACCAAATTCCTTTGAAACTTTATTGCATGTTGTCAAGGCAACGAAAGCCGTAAAGGGGTCCATCATTTCCCAAGACAGTTCAATTTGTGTGTGCAAACAGTGACCCCCAGTGGGCTGCCTGCAAATTGTAGTCCAGCCAAAAATCACAGTTTATCTTTGAGTATAAGCCGTAAGCAAGTGCAACTTCCGCTGAAGAGATTGAAGTATGTTTTGGCTATTTTGCTACCCTTTGTTTATGAATTATTGAAAGAAGCGCTCTACATGGGGCTACCCTTGAAAAGTGTTCGGAGACTGCAGCTAGTCCAGAATGCAGCCGCGCGAGCGATATTGGGTGTACCGAGGTACACCCACGTTACACCTATCCTCCGCGAGCTGCACCGGCTACTAATTGGTCTCCAGATGCAATTCAAGGTGCTGGTTACTACCTTTAAAGCCCTACATGGCTTAGGGCCAGCGTACCTGCGAGACCGCCTACTGCCACATACCTCCCTGCGGCCGGTGAGATCCCACAGATTGGGCCTCCTTCAGATGCCGTCAGCCAGACAATGTCGGCTGGCGGCTTCCCGGAGGAGAGCCTTCTCTCTGGCTGCTCCGACTGCTCCGACCCTTTGGAACCAGCTACCCCCCAGAGATCCGGACCTCGCCCACTCTCATGGCCTTCAGAAAAGCTGTTAAAACCTGGCTATTCCGGCAGGCCTGGGGCTGTTGACCTCATTGTTGAGGTCCAGCCCCGATCAGATCGAATGCATGTTGTGATTTTAAATGTGTCGTTTTTTTATTATTTTATTATTTCTTTTCCTCTTTTTGTAAGCCGCCCGGAGTCCTTCAGGATTGGGCGGCCTATAAATTTTATAAATAAATAAATAAATAAATAAAT
Source organism: Thamnophis sirtalis (assembly GCF_051295495.1). NCBI lineage: Eukaryota > Metazoa > Chordata > Lepidosauria > Squamata > Natricidae > Thamnophis > Thamnophis sirtalis. The sequence goes on from NW_028261382.1 coordinate 174,340,427, forward strand.
AAATAAATAAATAAATAAATGAATGAATGAATGAATGAATGAATGAATGAATGAATGAATGAATGAATAAATAAATAAATAAATAAATAAATAAATAAATAAGGTCAAGCCCTTTGGGAAGTTTCACGTCCAGCCGGGTCACCAGACGGATTCCGAGTTTGGATGAAAATCCCTTAGGAATGCCAAAGCTGGAGAGGAGCTGGGTGAGCCTCAGAAGGGATAACGCCATTGCCAATAACTCCGAACAGTTGTACTGCAACACACCCTAGTGTTTAATAAGTGAATTGCACCCGCGTCTGCAAAGTATCTCAACGCATTCTAACGGCTGACACGTGAATAGCCCCGAGTTTGCAAGCACAGCAACGCACCCCCTAGTGGCCGACAAGTGAATTGAACTCAAAGAATTTAAAGAAATTCTCTGAATTAATCCTGGTCAAAGAATTATTGAATCTTTCCAATCACGGCAGAAGGATCAGACTCGCCGGACCCCATGCTTGAACCCAATACAGATTCAGTATTATTCGACCAAAGCTCAGATTTAGATATCCAGCTAGCAGAAGGGTTAGAGGCACGTCAGATATCCTATGACCTAAACCAGTCACACAAAGCTTCCTCTCATGCTTCTAAGAAAGTATCCTCATCTAGTTCTAAGGATACACAAGGAGGGGAGGCCACATCTGTGGTATCTCATCGTTCACACCGGTCATTACGCCAGTCTCACGCAGCTTCCTCCCACATCTCCACAATAGCCTCATCTTTCCGAGCAACATCAGAACATGCTTTATAAAGCAATCTCTAATAAAAGCTTTACTTGCATCCCAAGCCATTCTCAAATCAAGTTGTAGCACCTTATATTTAACTCATGGATTTTCCCTGCCATAGAAATTTAGATATATCATTTTGCCATTGTTTAAATGTTACATCAGTTGTCAAAATAGGTACTGTTTGAAATGAAAACAACATTCTAGGTAAAATATTCATCTTAATCAAAGAAAATCCTCTCAGTAATGAAAATTGTATTTTCACTTAACATATTTTGTTTACCTTCATTCCATGCCTTAACATAGCTATAATATATATATATATATTATAATATAGATTAGAGAGCCGAGGTGGCGCAGTGGTTAGGGTGCAGTACTGCAGGCCACTTCAGCTGACTGCTATCTGCAGTTCAGTGGTTCAAATCTCACCGGCTCAAGGTTGACTCAGCCTTCCATCCTTCCGAGGTGGGTAAAATGAGGACCCAGACTGTGGGGGCAAGATGCTGACTCAATTTGCTAAAAAATTCGTAAACCGCTTAGAGAAGGCTGAAAGCCCTATGAAGCGGTATATAAGTCTAATAAATAAATAAATAAATAAATAAATATACAATCCATATTTGTCATAGTGATACCCAACTATTTTGCCTTCTTCTCAATCTTAAAGCCTAGTTTGTTTATCAGTTTTGTTTGATCTTGTATTTTTATATTTTTGTTAACATCTTTATTAATGTTAAAACCTGCTAATGAATCAAATTCTTTTGTCTATTGTCTATTCAAATTCCTGTAAAGGATCTTTCAGAACAATATCATGTGCAAAAGCTCTTGATTTATAAATCTGTTTTTAAATATTTACTCCCCAAATCATCTTATTCCTGTGTTATGTCTCTATTCAGTATTTCAAGAACCAAAATAAATCAGAGAGGGAACAATGGGCAGCCTTGTCTTGTTCCTTTCTGTATCTCACATGGTTTTATTAGATACAAATTAGCAATTATTTGTGCTTTCTGTGAAGTATAAATTGATTTTTACCCATTTTTATAAAATTATCCACAAAATTCATATGTCCCAAACTTAAACAAGACAGAATTCTTGGAGATTTTCAAACTAGAACTGGATGTCCATCGGTTGGGACCATTCCCTGCAAGAAGCTTTGGTGAAATGACACCTAAAGTACTTTCGAAATTTATATTCTATAATTTTTGCAAATCATTGGAAATCTTATCCAGATCGCCTTCTGCTAGGCAAGGGAGCAGGGCCAAGGATTCAATGGAATCCGTTTACCTTAGTTAAATGTTGGTGAACCTTTTTGGCACCGAGTGCTGAAAAGGGAGCGTGTGAATGCTGGAAACCAGAAGAACAGCCACCCAATGCGCATACGTGCACCGGGAAGATGATCTTCTGATTTCTGGCTTGCGCATGCTGTTGGAGGAGGAGGCGGCAGCAGTTATTCCGGTGACGGCGGGGGCTTTACTTCAGCCGCAGCGCCAGGCGCAAGCGGCTAGGATTGGCCGCCCACAAAGGACCTCCCCGGGCTTGCTTTGCTGAACACGGGGAGACTGACGGTAGTTTGAGCGGGCGCGGCCAGCACCTAGGAGGTCCTAGGAGACCGGCCGTGCCGCAAAAGCTCCTGCCGCCATCTCCCCTCCCCCGGTGCCCATGCTAACCCTAACCAGGACAGAAAATCTGAGGCCCCTCAGCTTCCGGAGCCTGTGACATTAGAAATCACTGCGCGGCAGTTGGAAACTGCCGCACTGTGTTTTCTTGCCACATGCGCGGCCGCGCAGCCGTGCACCTTAGAGGGAACATTGGAAGTGATATGATATGCTGTGGGGATGAATGGAATGATTCAATAGAAACATTTATCATTAAAAATCTAAAAACCCACTGTCGTCTTTCACTATCACAACATTTGTGCATCATTATTTTTCTTAATGTCAAGTTTTTTTAAAGGGTAGATTAAAAACAATGAAAACTAATATAAAGTAAGAAAAAGAAAAAAAGCTAAAAGTGCAAGAAAGGAGGGGGGACAATGAAAAGAAAGAAGACATAAAGCAATTTTAAGTAAAATTATACGTGTATCTCTTATTTTACGGTTATAATATAAAGTTCTTTCTACAATCTGTCCTGTCCAGTCATCAAAACCCTAAATCACATATTCGTTTTTCCCGTTTCATTCCAAAAAATCTATAAAGGCTTTTGATTTCCTGCCTTAGTCTTGATTTATTTATTTATTAGACTTATATACCGCTTCATAGGGCTTTCAGCCCTAAGCGGTTTACAATTTTTTTTAGCAAATTGAGTCAGCAACTTGCCCCCACAGTCCGAGTCCTCATTTCACGCACCTCGGAAGGATGGAAGGCTGAGTCGACCTTGAGCCGGTGAGATTTGAATCGTTGATGCAAAGGAAATGGATGGAAAATAAAACAAGACACTCAAGTCTCTAATTCAATTAAATTTATTAATTGCCTCTGTGCCTTCCAAGATGGACAGGGAAAAATACAGAAACGAGCATTTGTTGGCACAGAATGTCAGTGAATGTTTTCATCTTTTTGCATTCATCTCCCTGCTCTGTTCTCACATGTCCCCGAAGTACCATTTCGGCACACAGTGAATAGGTTTCTCCTCCCAAATGGTCTGCAGCCGTTCGACCCAGGAAGTTAGCATTTGCTTTCTTTTCTCGTCTGTCACATACTCAGAGGCAAAGCAGATCTGAGGGGGAAGGATGCTGAAGCCACAGTAGTGCAGGATTCCATGCTGGAATTAAAAAGAGACACAGTAAAAGCTGTAATGTTTGGCTAGCGGTTAGACGATAGTTGACGCCGGTAACAACAACAGCGGTAAAGTTGAATTCCCAGTAGATTTCAGCCAAAGTTGGCAAGGAGGATCCAGGGATCAATAAAAAATAGATACGTAAATAAGTTCCTGAGTTCGCTCCCGAACTTCCTGTTGAGCCATTGGGGCTATTTTTCACACTCCCCAGCTTTTCACACCTACAGAAGAGGTTCCAAAAGTTTTTGAAACCCACCACTGGTCCTTGGATATGATTATTCTACACTATCATGCTCTTATTTATAAAACTCAGTGCCTCTGTGAAAGGTAAGGATGACTACTGCGTTTGTGGTGCAATCAGAACATTGCGTGTGTTGAAGTTGTTTTAACGCAAACCAAAGATGCCTTTTAAAAAACAAGTTTACATCCTATTCTTATGCAGGCCAGTGCTGTGTGTGAGGTAATTAAAGGTGGTTCTGACAAGTGTCGTCGGCATCTTCATATCCGGTCACATGGGTGTCAAGCCACTCCCATCGGGTCACATGGGTGGCAAGCCACTCCCACAAAGTAGGCCACACCCACAGAGTAGGTTCGAACAATTTTTGAAACCCACCACTGGCTCATGCCATAACTACTCATTCATGAAGGCCGAGTCCATATTTCTAGATTTCTTATTCAGAGATTGCTGGCTGGAAGATCTAGAAGCCGCAGACTCAACAGACCCCAAAAGCATCACGTTGAGGAAGACCACAAAGCAAGAACAAGAGAAGACACTGATTGGTTGGCGGAAACAGAGAGAGAGTCCAGTGATGAGTATAGATGAATGCTTATATCAGTCAGCTACAGTGTACATGCCATAACTGATTGACTGATATCTTTGAAGAACTGAAAGAGGAGTTCAGTCAGTCCCTATCCAATTCTCCAGAAGCCAAGCCTGAGAGAGCATTCTCATTTGGCCTCCACATACCTGCATGGGCCACAGAAGGTAACGAATATCACCACTGAGTCCTCTCTTTGAATACAGTTCCTCATCTCCTCCAGTGGTAAATGAAAGCAAGGCTAATTTATTCTGGAAAGAAAGAAAAAGTGAGAGATGAAACAAAAAAAGGAAAAAGGGACAGAGAGACAAAAGGAAGGAAAGAGAGAGAGAGAGAGAGAGAGAGAGAGAGAGAGAGAGAGAGAGAGAGAGAGAGAGAGAGAGAGAACACATGGCCGGCAAGCCACTCCCACCAGGTCACATGGCCGGCAAGCCACTCCCACAAAGGAGGCCACACCCACAGAGTAGGTTCGAAAAAAATTTGAAACCCACCACTGGTTGAAGGGCTTCTATTATATATAGTTTAATGTATATTTATAGGCCACTCACCTTGAGTAAACCAGAATCATAACACTTTGGGAAATCATGAGCAAATCCTTGGACTAAGACTCTGTCCATCCAGCCCTTCAGAATAGCTGGCATGCTGAACCAATATAAAGGAAACTAGATAGGAATACAAGAAAGCAATGATATCTTTGGATTTAAAATGCCCCATAGACACCAACTTCTTCAGAAAGGCAACAATCAAGCAGGAAGAATTGCAAATATAAATTAAGTATAATTTAACAAAGTCCGATATTATTATAACATTGTGCCTCTAACATGGATCATTTTAGTTCATTGTAGTGATTGGCAAGACACACCAAAGGCAAATGCTTTTATCTACATTAGAGATGAGGAATTATAGGTCCTTTATGACTTGGGGACTTCAACTCCCAGAATTCCTGAGCAGCCTGGCTGACTCAGTAATGCTGGGAGTTGAAGTCCTCAATCATAAAAGGGCCATAGTTCCCCATCTCGATCTACATCATCTGAAGCAATCATTTTCCTCGGCTTGTTCAATAATATTTTTTAAAAGATCTGCCTTCCTTCTGAAACAAAGCCAGATTTTATGTATAAGGCACTGAGTTGGGAAAGTTTAATCAACATAGATTAATCCAGTGTTTCTCAACCTTAGCAACTTGAAGATGTCTGGACTTCAACTCCCAGAATTCCCCAGCCAGCGAATGCTGGCTGGGGAATTCTGGGAGTTGAAGTCCGGACATCTTCAAGTCGCCAAGGTTGGGAAACACTGGATTAATCTATTGAACTGTCATTCCCAACCGCTTCACCGACAAATGCGCGCTAGTCAAATGCGCGCCGACAAAACCGTGACGTCAAAATCGCGCGCCATCAACAAACAACAGACTGGGACACGGAAAAAAAAAACCTTATAACCCATCCACATTAACCCATCAACCCTAACCCTAACCCTAATTGTGCTTTTGACATCGCGGTTTTGTCACCGCGGTTTTGTCGGTGCGCATTTGACTAGCGTGCATTTGTCGGGTCACGCTCCCAACCTAATACTCCCTAGATACATGGATGGAGACACACTCTATCCCAACCAACTTGACCCCAATTGGATGGCCGGAATGGAAGATGGACGTCAACCGTCAACCTATCTGGAGCACAGCTAGTTTGTAATTTTGAGGAACATACTACACTCACCAGCACATATGGGACCAAAATGTAAGGGATAATATTTTGAAAGTTCTGAGATGATAGGATCAAATCAAAGCAAGCACAAACCTAAAATTTCCCTACATCCCAAAGTCCAGAGAGTTGCATCAACAGGATTAAACCAATTTGATCCAGCACCGGAAGTCTCGCATAAATAAGCGTTTGAAAAAAAAAATAATGACTTGTAAAAAGGTAAAAGCATTTTGGATAAAAATATGGTGGATTATGCAAAATGTTCTTTAAAAAAAGGATAAAGTTTACCCCTCAGTTATTCTTGTTAGGTATATAACTACTGATTGTACTGTTATAGAGACTAACTTGATTTTGTATTTAATAACAGCTGCAAGACTGTTGGTGGCGCAATACTGGAAGAAGGAAGATTTGCCTACTATTCAAGAATGGACATTAGAAGTAACAAACCTAGCAGAGATGGCTAAAATATCTGCATATCTCAAGGACCATTCAAACGAGAGATATAAACTGGAGTGGAGAAGATGGATTGACTATATTCAAAATAAATACAGGACTAAGAAACTCCAGATAGTTTTTGACTGAAGAAGCAAGGAATGATATAATCTGTTTAGAGTTAGCCTAGCAAAGAGGAGTTAAAGCTCAAATGAAAGATGATACTAACTTTCTTTAAGTTTATTTTAGAACATCTTTGTTAAAATATTTATACCCTGTATTTGTTCTGGGATGTCAGGTGGGGCGGGGAAAATTGTGGGGAGGTCAGGGGGGGGGAGGTAAACATTTGCAAAAGTTTTTTTTCCCTAAAAATTTTCAATAAAAGAAAATAATAATAATGACCTGGAAAATCACCAAGTCGGCTTTCTTCACTTTCTTTTGCTCCTCAATCAAATCTTCAGCCAGGCATCCATTTTCATAAGCTTTCCAGGCCTCAATTCCATAATTAAAATGATCAGGATTGTATAGGTCACCTACAGGCACAACACAACACACAATCTAGTTGCATTGGAAGAGTTGCCATCTCAGCCTTTTTCTTCTTCTAGTACACATCTTTTTTTCCATATGGAACTCTTGCACTACAGCAAAATCTATCCTTGGGACCCTTTCTTGGTGGAACCCTTGGGCGTGACCCGTCAAAACCGCGGTCCACAAAAGCGCGCTCAACGAAAGCGTGTACGTGATGTCATCACAGCGCGACGGAAAAAATTAAAAATTGAAATAAAAATAAAATTAAAGCAAGCCGATTCACATAAAGGTAAGGGTTAGGTTTAGGGTTAGGGTTAGGTTAAGGGTTAGGGTTAGGTTTAGAGCGTTAGGGTTAGGTTTAGCGTTAGGTTAAGGGTTAGCGTTAGGTTTAGCGTTAGGTTAAAGGTTAGGTTTAGGGTTAGGTTAAGGGTTAGGTTTAGGGTTAGGTTTAGGGTTAGGTTTGGGGGGGTTAGGGTAAGGTTTTCGCTTTAATTTTACATTTACCGATCACAGTGCGATGTTTTTGTCGCGCTGTGATGACGTCACGTACGCGCTTTCGTCGATCGCGCTTTTGTCTACCGCAGTTTTGTGGTGGAACCTTCTTGGGAACACAAATGTACTTCTACCTCATCAGTGGTGCCTACCGACTATGTCCTTCCTCGTCGTTCTCGGCTCAAATTGCATTTCATATAAGTCTGAAACCGTGACGGTACAGCCTTGCTTCTTCAGTTCTTCCACCGTCAAGGTTTTAAACGAACCGTTTAGAGATTTGGGCTCTTGGTCTGCGTACACAACCAATACTTCTTTCCCTGATGTTTAAAAAAAGGAGAAGGAAAGCAACATTTACTTAAAACAGGCAGGTAAAAATCAAGATGAGGAGATATTCTGCAATCAGGGACAGCACTGCAGTTTGAACATTGTCTTAATTAGAAGCCTGTAACTGCTTTTTTATTTTTATTTTCTTGCTGATTGTTTTCTTCATTTGTTGTTATTTTTTATTATTATTTTTTCCCTTCCACAACACCTTACAGTCATTACATCAACATTGTTATGTCATCATAGCTGTACATGTATATAATATTTAGCTTCTATATTTACACACCTTTATATACAGTTCTATATATAGATTTATACATAGTTTTTTAATTAGTTTTATTCTTGTTTTGCAGCCATTTGTACCAATTGTTCCAAATTTCATAATATTCCGACTTCTTTATCTTTTAATTTCAGTGTTAATTTGTCCATCTCTGCACAATCCAAAGTTTTTTTTTATCACTAATTCGTCCGAGGGGGTATTATTTTGTTTCCAGCATTGGGCAAATGCTATTCTAGCTGTAATTAGCAGATGTATTAATATGTACTTAATTTTCTTTGTATATTTCCTTTTGATTATTCCCAGTAGAAAGATTTCGGGTGTCTTGTTTTTGTAATGTCCTCCCCTTCCCTTTTTTACTTGTAAGCCGCCCTGAGTCTCTTGAGAGTGGGCGGCATACAAACTAATTAAATAAATAAATAATAAATAATCTTAATTCTGGCTGTCTCCTTTAATAGAAATATGATAAAACGAAGTACAACTTACCTGCCATTTTTTTTTCAACACCCTGCAACAGTTTGTGTCTGGTGTTATGGTTTTGAAAGATTCTTGTCAAGACTGTTACAAAAAGAAAAGAAAGAAAGAAAGACACTAAAATCCTTTTCTTGGTTTTCAAAAACAAACATTACTTGAAACTGGTCATCTTGATGTACTAATAATGACAAGAGAACCACAGGGGGGAAAAAACCAACAGACACACAAACTTTAGCGCAAGGGAATCAGCAGAAATATCCTAATTTAATAGCTCTTGGCAATAGAAATGGAAGCATCTTCTAATCCCCTCCCCTCCTTCATTCCTGTTCCAAGTCCTAAAGCAAAGCAAAGTAGATTCAGTTTCTCAAATCTCTGGAGTAGGATCCACCAACTGGAAAAGGGGCAATGAAAGTTTGCTGCTATTTGCATCCCATAGGAAGGTGGATTCTAGGGAAATGGGAGTCAATGGGAGATCAAACACAGTTTTATGGAGCTTCTGCTAAAAGTTTTGGGTCAAGCCCAGTTTAACAGAAGTGAAACATCCAACACTTAAGTTGCTGCAACTATTGGAATAAGAAAAACCATAGCAAAGAAAAAGAATAATTATGTGAATGTATATCTATAATCTGTACGTAAGAGAATAAATGACAGTAAAAATATATAGCATAATATAGGTAAATAATATCTGGTCATAAGTAGCTAAGTTTAAATAAATAAAGAAATGTACATAAAAATGGATAACGAATAAGGAGATTAGGAATGAAAGATAGAAATGTGTAGTAGGGAAAACACTAACTGCAAAGAAACCGATTTGGAACTGCTGTATGATATACGATGGAACTTATTGTTCCTATGTTGTTTTTAAGTTATGTGTTTGTTTTTGTTGATGTGCTTATGTGTTTAAAATAAAAAATTATCAATGGAGTAAGAAAAACCAGAACAATGCTAGCTATCTTCCCCTGTTTCTTCCCCACATTTGAGGGCACATGGTGTCAAATTAAGGGGGAGTAAATTCAGTGGATTATTGGCTTATATTCATAATAACCCCCCATCCCCCACCCCCAAATCTGTTCATTATACCTCTAAATAAATAGTTTGCTTATCAGATGGGGTGAAAACCAACAGCCTAGAATGCAAAATCAAGAAAAGGAAAACTAATCAGCCTACCAGATTTTTTTTTTAAAAAAACATGTAAACATTTTTATCCACTTTCCCTTTATTGCAGTCTTGCCTTACCGCTGAGTAAGTGTTTAAACACAAATACCGCCACGGGGGGAATTTCAGATTCCTGCAACAAAGCACATTGACAAGCACCTGTATACTGTTACTCTGTATTGTTACTCAAAAGTAAACAAACTCTTGTCCAGTTCCGTAATTTTACTTCCAGGCAGCCGGCTTGCTGCCTCCGGTCATTTGAAATAACCCACGCTGAGCATTAATAGTCCAGTTAGTTCACGGATCAAATAAGTAAATAATAATTAATGCATAAGTATGTTTCCAGCAATCTTTCCAATGAACATAGAATGACTTAATTTCTGAGTAACAGCACGCACCATGGATTAAGGGACGATTCTAAGGTATTTGGATGAATTGCAGTAAGTTTTAATGAAAAGGACCCTTTGGGTTCCCACTTTTATACTATTTCCAGATTTCTCACACTCTTAAAGTTAGGATTTTCTTTCTTCTTCGTCGTCTCTCTCTCTCTCTCTCTTTCTCTCTCTCTCTCTCTCTCTCTCTCTTTTGCAAGCCAGTTTCCTTACTTAAAACTCGTACTGGAATATTAATAAAATCTAACCACGGAAGACAATCAAAATTCTTAATAAAAAGTTGTACAGGAGAAGATCTTTACCAGAATGCAGCGCAGACACCCGGCGACAGGATAGGATCGGATCATCTAAGCAAGAGAGGATCCATATAGTTAGTGCGACTAGTAGTGCCTGGCCATTTAAACAACAGGGGTGGTGGGGGGGTGTAGGTGGGTCCGCCCCTTCTTTAGTCCACGGCTCACAATTATAGGATTTGGAGCGTGATGATTGATTTGTTTTCGCCGTTCTGAATTTTAATTGCCTTTTCATGCGTAACTGAGTTTACTACTCGTATTAAGCAATTTAGAACTGTGGAGAAGTTTCCTGGCAGTGAGAACAATTAATCAGTGGAACAGAAGTTGGCTCCAGAAGTTGTGAATGCCCCAACACTGGAAGTCTTTAAGAAGATGTCGGAGAGCCATTTGTCTGGAGTGATGTAGGGTTTCCTGCCTAGGCAGGGGGTTGGACTAGAAGACCTCCAAGGTCCCTTCCAACTCTGCTATTGTATTGTATTAGTGTATTAGAACTAAGGAGAAATTTCCTGACAGTTAGAACAATGAATCAGTGGAACAGAAGTTGCCTCCAGAAGTTGTGAATGCACCAACACTGGAAGTCTTTAAGAAGATGTTGGATAGCCATTTGTCTGGGGTGGTGTAGGGTTTCCTGCCTAGGCAGGGGGTCGGACTAGAAGACCTCCAAGGTCCCTTCCAACTCTGCTATTGTGTTGTATTGAAAAGGAAGGAAAGAGAGAAGGAAGGGTTAAAATAGTAGTGGGATTGTCTTACATGCTGAATTTTATCCTCTGAATTATATCATTTGTCCCATTGCAATATGGTGGTTTTGTTATGTTTTTATCTTAATTTAATATATGACTCTCGTATAGTGTTATCCACATACCTTTATGTACATCTTTGTATATCTCTCCATCTCTCTCTCTCTCTCTCTCTCTCATCTATTACTATCATTATCTACTATCTCTATTCAGCTCTCTCTCTGTTATTATCTCAGGGGTTGCCTCCAGAAGTTGTGAATGCCCCAACACTGGAAATCCTTACGAAGATGTTGGATAGCCATTTGTCTGAAACGGTATAGGATTTCCTGCCTAGGCAGGGGGTTGGACTAGAAGACCTCCAAGGTCCCTTCCAACTCTGCTATTGTATTGTATTATTGTATTAGAACTAAGGAGAAATTTCCTGATAGTTAGAACAATTAATCAGTGGAACAGAAGTTGGCTCCAGAAGTTGTGAATGCCCCAACACTGGAAATCCTTATGAAGATATTGGATAGCCATTTGTTGAAACAGTATAGGGTTTCCTGTCTAGGCAGGGGGTTGGACTAGAAGACCTCCAAGATCCCTCCTAACTCTGCTGTTGTATTATTGTATTAAAAGGGGGGGGGAAGTAATATTTCAATTGAAGATAAAGTAGGACGTAAAGTGAGATTTGGACATTAAGTGTGAAACCTTAAACGATAAGATCCCACAGGGTGGGCCTCCTTCGGATGCCGTCAGCTGGACAATGTCAGCTGGCGGGCCCCCGGAGGAGAGCCTTCTCTGTGGCTGCTCCGACCCTGTGGAACCAGCTACCCCCAGAGGTCCGGATCTTACCCACTCTCGTGGCCTTCAGGAAAGCTGTAAAAACCTGGCTGTTCCGGCAGGCCTGGGGCTGTTGACCTCATTGTTAAGGTCCAGCCCCGATTAGAAATGTATGCGTGTTGGGAATTTTTAAATTATTCTTTTATTTTGCTTTTCTTTTTCTTTCTTTCTTTGTAAGCCGCCTGGAGTCCTCTGACCACGGAAATTTACAGGGGAACTATGCCAACACGTTTCTTCCCCTCTGGTAACAGAAGCTTCTCTTCCGGTAATATTGTATTGCTAACCAGGGCATATAAAACCTTTGCCAGACCAGTTCTCGAATACAGCTCATTTGTCTGGAATTTGCACCAGTGGTGGGTTTCAAAAATTGTTGGAACCTACTCTGTGGGTGTGGCCTCCTTTGTGGGAGTGGCTTGCCACCCATGCGACCGGATGGGAGTGGCTTGCTGCCCATGTGACCTGAGGGGAGTGGCTTGCCGCCCATGTGACCGGATATGAAATTATGAATTAGTACTTAGGTCGGTCCAAGTAGCTATTCAGAAGTTAGTGGTTAGAAGCAATCGTAAAGCAAGATACGGAATTAAAACCAGAAACATTTTGTTGGCTATTTGAAAGGGAGTATAATATATATTTAATTTTACACGTGTTAGCAGCTGCTGGAATTGTGTTTGCACAACATTGGAAAAACAGAGATATGTAAATGAATAAATATTACAATGTGCAGGAATAAATAAATTGACAATTAAAATCAAGAAGGCTTTGAATACTTTTTCACGTGGTTTTAGCAATTGCCAACTAACGGAAACAGAAATTAGAAATCCAAAAGTATGAAAGAAAACACCAATTATGTAAGGAAAGGTCCCTAAAATGTATAAGGAAATATTACTAGGTCATTATTAATGCGTAGATAACTGCGGGACATTACACACCCACCAGTGGTGGGTTTCAAAATTTTTTGGAACCTCTTCTGTAGGTGTGGCCTGCTTTCCGGGTCCACTGGTGGAACCTCTTCTAACCGGTTCGGTAGATTTGACGAACTGGTTCTACCGAATAGGTGCGAACTGGTAGGAACCCATCTCTGATCTGCACTGTATATCGGACATTAATACAATTGAGTGAGTCCAGAAGTATTTCACGAGAAGAGTACTCCACTCCTCTGCTCACAACAGAAACCTCATAGATGATCCTCACTCTGTCAAGGACCTTGGAGTACTCATATCAAACAATTTAAGTGCTAGAGCTCCCTGTAATAGCATCGCCAAAAAGGTATTTAACCTAATCTTATGAAGTGTCTGGAGGTTATGGAGATCTGGATGGAAGAGAACAGACTTTGGATTAACTCTAGCAAGACTGAGTGACTACGGATTTTAGAGTTCTCCACAACTGCGGGTAGCAATAGCAATAGCAGTAGACTTATATACCGCTTCATAGGGCTTTCAGCCCTCTCTAAGCGGTTTACAGAGAGTCAGCATATTGCCCCCAACAATCTGGGTCCTCATTTTACCCACCTCGGAAGGATGGAGGGCTGAGTCAACCCTGAGCCGGTGGGATTTGAACCGCTGAACTGCTGATCTAGCAGTAGCCTGCAGTGCTGCATTTAACCACTGTGCCACCTTGGGTAGGTTTCCAGGTGCAATTCATGATACTGGTTAGCACCCAAAATGCCCTTCACAGCACATGATCCCATTCCTTATGGGGCAAACCAATTATAATTCCCCCCCCTGCTTATTACACAAGATCTGATTTAATCATAGTGCTTCAGAAGGACCCCCCTTGATGAAGCGGCATCAGCTGGTGGCATCTAAGAGGCATGCCTTTTCTGACAAAGCATCTACTATATGGAATGAAACCTACCCCCCATTCCCCAAATCCAAGATTTGGATAGCTCCCACTGAATTTCTGAGACCTTGAAAACTTGACTCTTCTCCTAGATATTGGCCAAGGGTATTGGATAGGCCCATTTCCTAATGGCTTGGAACGTGATTGTGGTTGGATATACCATAATTTGGTTATCTTCATTTCTTCAATTGCAAGTTGGACAGTCATGTAGACCTACTAAAATATCTCGTGATTGAATACAAACGCTGTTTTGTCTTTCATTCGTAATGAAATTGTGATGCATTTTTTGTCATGTGGCCTCCTTATCCCCCTACTGGGGACTTCTGGGCCAATAAAATCTTATTACTTCCTTTCTGGGCCACTATCCATTTTGTTAAAAAAAAAATACATTTTCATCAGATGTTGAGGTCTGAGTGAAGGAGTAAGTAAGTGCATAAAATGCTAATAGAAGATGTCTGGTATTTTAATCAATTCATCTTATTCAGGGGCGGGCTTCAAAAATTTTAGCAAGGGGTTCTCTGCCCAGTTACCGGGTGGGCAAGAGCCGAGGTGGCGCAGTGGGTAGAGTGCAGTACTGCAGGCCACTTCAGCTGACTGCTATCTGCAGTTCGGCGGTTCAAATCTCACCGGCTCAGGGTTGACTCAGCCTTCCATCCTTCCGAGGTGGGTGAAATGAGGACCCAGACTGTGGGGGGCGATATGCTGACTCTGTAAACCGCTTAGAGAGGGCTGAAAGCCCTATGAAGTGGTATATAAGTCTAACTGCTATTGCTATGGTGGGTATGGCCTAGTCATCCTCCTGCACCACAAAGGGGCATTTTTGCCCTCCCCGGTCTCCAGAGGCTTTCCTTGAGCCTTTATGAGGGCGAAAATGACCCGAACTTCTGGTGGGCCCATTTTTTGCCCTCCCTAAGCCTCCACGCGCACCCTGTATTTACCTGCATCCAAAACAGGCAGCGTGGGGACTCCTGGGCGGGGCCAGCCAGGAGTGGGATTTTGGGGGTTCTCCAAACTGCACAGAATCTTAGCTAGAGGTTCTCCCGAACTCCCGTGAACCCCCAGCAGCCCACTCCTGATTTATTCTTTATTATTGAGCCGAGGTGGCGCAGTGGTTAAATGCAGCACTGCAGGCTACTTCAGCTGACTGCAGTTCTGCAGTTTGGCTGTTCAAATCTCACCGGCTCAGAGTTGACTCAGCCTTCCATCCTTCCGAGGTGGGTGAAATGAGAACCCGGATTGTTGTTGGGGGTGATATGCTGACTCTGTAAACCGCTTAGAGAGGGCTGAAAGCCCCATGAAGCGGTATATAAGTCTAACTGCTATTGCAATTGCAATTGCTATTTCAATCTATATCTTGCTTTTTTAAACCTGTAAGACATTTACGAGAATAAATACGGGGAAAAAATATTTTAAAAAAATCAAGAATTAGTGGCTTTTCCTCTTGATGGTAGTTTGTAGAACTACAGGCCACTTCGTGACTGTTGGACTTCAACTCCCAGCATGCCTGGGTCAGGAATTCTGGGAGTTAAAGTTCACAAGTCATAAATTGAATTGAATTTATTATATTATATTTCTATTTCTATGCCGCCCTTTTCCCAGAAGGGACTCAGGGCGGCTCACAACCCAAGTCAGGTGGGGGGATAGGGGGTACAAATAGGAAAAAAAAGACATGGACAAACAACACCACAATTTAAAAACAACTCAACAGGCACACCATTCGAGCGGGGACAGGAACTCATCAGCCCCAGGCCTGTCGGAACAGCCAGGTTTTAAGGGCTTTGCAGAAAACCTGGAGGGTGGTGAGGGTCCAAATCTCCATGGGGAGTTCGTTCCAGAGGGAAAAAAGGACCATTGTTCTCCACGCCTGCTTTAAATACTAGTTTTTCCTCTTCTGTTCAATCATGTCAGATTTGTAGAGACTGCCTGGACAAGCTACTAAAGAGGAAATGGCAGAAGGGGACTATTATCTCCTCCATGCAGTACGTTTTTGGAAAACAACTGCTCAACCATTGGAGCTGATGTTCTTAATGTGGCATGGCTCTTCCTAACCCCTTAGTGGAGGTGGAAAGAACAGAAATAAACACAGGTGATGGAGTGCAACTCCTTCATCAAACACAGGTGATGAAAAGAGTACATCGTTGGACAGGAACTCAGGAAATAGGCCTTTCACACATATTCCCCAGATGGCTGTATGAAAGCTTTGATTTCTTTAAGAAACTCTCACCTGCCAATAATGCTTGGATGGGTGTGGGACAGTGTCACTTTCTCATAGCTTCTAAAGACTCCACTGTAGAAGATGGCTTGAAATACAAAAAGGAAACAAATACCCATTGTTGGCAAGGAACAAACTAGGATGCACTTCCAAAAGGACCCTGAAAGAATGGGAGAAAAATAGAAGTTTCTGATATTTGCAGTGTGTGGGCTGTAAATACACTAATTCGATGGCAGCAAATGTAACGTTCCCGTGGTTCGCCCATGAGGCCAATGTTGAGAAAAGACAGGACACGAACTTTCTCGAGATGGAGCGACCCAGATTGGGGGTCTGAGAGCCCCTTTTATTGAGATAGGACAAAGGCAGGAGGAGCAATAGCATGTGAGTAAAAACAGCCTATAAAAGTACAATTTCTAATCTACTGCTCAGTCTATATATGGTCAAATCCTGGACGTCAATGGGAGGGCACATCTCAGAATGTTATGTTATGCACTATCAGGATGTTATGGCGTTCTAGGAGTTTGTTTTCTCCTGTGTGATTCAGCGTGGCTCTGCATGCCCTAGTATGAACTAGGCCATGGAGGACACACACCTACACAAGGAACTATATTACAACAAGCAAAGGGCTACAGAAGCCCATCTGACATTTTTGTAATCTACTTCTGGTAGTTCTCACAGTACAGAAAAATCTTTTCACCCCCTAGAAAGGAACTGATGAATCTCACTTGATTGCATACAATTGATGTTGGGACAGTACCAGGTTGCACCTGGTAAAAGATTTTTTTTAAAATTACTTTTTATTTGAGAAATCACCCCTTAAACCATTCCCAGTCCTCTGCTTCATGGTGTTCTCAAAATTCCCCTGCTGCAGAACTGATCTTATTTAACTGGGGAGGAAAACTACTGCGAGATAGATTAATAATAAAGGACCCTAAGAAGAATCAACGTTATTTAAATTAATTGTTTACAGATGCCTGGATACACCCATTGCTGCACTGCTGATACGGCTAATCTCTACAAAGCTCACTTAACAACTGCCAACAGAAATTTGGGGCTCAATTGTGAACATAAGATGGGGAATCTCTGTACTCACATTATTAGTTATGATGGGTTGGGAAGAGTCAACCCTCATCTATTTTTCCACCTTGTTAGATTTTTGGGGTTCCAGTAAATTGCTGGAGCTTGTCCATGTTTCTTTTTAGCCAAGGGTGGAATTTTTGGGCTATTGGGTTAAGACAGATGTGGTGAGGACTATTGCAATCCAGGAGCTGATTTCAGAAGCTGCAAGTGTTCCATCATCTTAGCTCCTCCCATAATTATTTAAGACATAATATAATATACTAGTATAATGAAGGGACCTATTTTCCAGAGCACCAAATGGCAAGACAAGGAACAATGGATGGAAACTTATCAAGGAGGCAACCTGGAATTAAGGAAAAACTTTCTAACAGTAAGAACAATTAATCAGTGGAACAGCTTGCCATCAGAAGTTATGGGTGCTTCATCACTGGAGGTTTAAAAAAAGAGATTGGATAGCTATTGGAAGAGCTGGTCCCTTCCAGCTCTATTTGGATCAAAATTAAATTTTGGTCCTCTTGAGTCCCAAATCAATTGTAAACTGAGAGAGGCGTCTGCCTGTGAATATTGGCTCTCCTCTTACATGTATTCTTATAGAGAGAAGAAAATGTTGTTAAAGATATTCCCTCCCTCTTATTCCCATTACTGTAATATATTTCTGGTTAAATGCGGATTAGCAGAATTTCTACATCTCTCATATTCTGAAGACCAATTTAAAGGTGTTGTAATCCATTCCGTGTGTGTGTGTGTGTGTGTGCAGGGCAGTTTCTGCTGTCTGAAACACACATACACAGGGATGCAAAAACATCACACCAGAAACATCTTTCCGGCCTAACCGGCCAGGACTCACTACGCAGCCTCATGTAACATGAACTATGTGAGCCAGCTACTCCCACACATGCCCTTTCCCCTCCCAATGCCATGCAGCTTGTGACTTTCTATTCACCCATGGCCCAGTGCATAACGGGGCATGCGCAGCCACGCTGAACCACATAGGAAAAAAACAAACTCCTACATAACATAACATCCTGATAGTGCTCCATAACATCCTGACAATTCATAACATAACATCCTGATGTTCACTCTAGATGTGCCTTACCAACGATTCCAGGATTTGGTTCCACCATAAATGCGCGAACGACAAAAGCGCGCCTGACTAAACCGCGGTGACAAAACCGTGCCGACAAAACCGTGCCGACGAATGAGCGCTGAAGCGCGCCGACAACAGCACGCCGACAGAAGCGTGCTGTAACCTAATCCTAAACCTAACCCTAAACCTAACCCTAAACCTAACCCTAAACCTAACCCTAAACCTAACCCTAAACCTAACCCTAAACCTAACCCTAAACCTAACCCTAAACCTAACCCTAACCTAACCCTAAACCTAACCCTAAACCTAACCCTAAACCTAACCCTAAACCTAACCCTAAACCTAACCCTTACCTTACCTTAAATCACGCTTCTGTCGGTGCACTGTTGTCGGTGCGCTGTTGTCGGTGCGCTTTTGACATTGCGGTTTTAGCGCCGCGGTTTTGTCGGCGCGCTTTTGACGTTCGCGCTTTTGTCGGGTCACGCAGGATTTGACCATATATAGACAGAACTTCCCTGAGTAGTAGATTAGAAATTGTACTTTTACAGGCTGTTTTTAAGCACATGCTGATTGCTCCTCCTGCCTTTGTCCTATCTCAATAAAAGGGGCTCTCAGACCCCCAATCTGGGTCGCTCCATCCCGAGAAAACTCGTGTCCGTGTCTTTTCTCCACATTGGCCTCATGGACGAACCACGGGAACTTCACATAAAGGGTACCTCTCAGGTTTTATCTGGGCTGTCTGCTTTCCATCCTTTCAGATATATGCCACTAGAGGGAACTGTATAACAAAGCAACTTTCCATGCTGGTAGATTGCACAATCTGTGCAAAAATTTCCTTCTATTTACTTGCAAATTGAATATGTGTATATAGAAAGGCATATGTGTTTAGAGCACCTGATGCAAAACTCTTTAAATTAAGAGATTGCTTACAGATATTTTCTCCAGATCAGTGGTGGGTTTCAAATATTTTTAGAACCTCTTCTTTAGATGTGGCCTGCTTTTATAGTCTGGAGAGGAGCCTAATGACCAACAGCTGAGCGTAATTACTTCCTGTAATTACGTAGTTCTTCTTGACGCCGAGTAGCCCTTCGACGGCGTGCATCCCGGAACAACTCACTGCTGGCGTCCGGATCACTCTCCCTTGTCTCCTCTCCACTGATCCAAGTCTCAGGCGCCACCTGGTGGCCAACCAGTCTCTCTGCGCCCTGCTCAGAGTCGGAACCCTGTCCAGAGTCCTCCACATCCTCCAGGGCCGACTCATAGGGCCCCTCGCTGTCGGAGTCTGGTGGCAGCTCCAACGGCTCCTGCTGGGCCACAACACAAATGTTACTTTCATTCTTTGCAGATGGTTTCTGTGATTCAGGTCCCTATTCCTCTCAAAGAGGTTTCCCTCTTGGGTACATTATGACTGGTATCAACAGCATTTTCTCTTGCAAGGTAATCCTTGCAAGAGAAGTTCTAACAACACCTGTTCTCTGAATTATTATGTAGAGAAAGGGGAGGGAGAGGAACACATGCAATGCTTTTTTACATTTATTTTAGAGCAATGACACATATATAAAACTGAGTTTGTTTTGAGCAAATAGTTAAGCTAAATGTTTATGAAAAGAATACCTGGTGAAAACTTTTCTTGGTGAAAACTTTCGTTTAGAATAAAGTGAGATTTCTCACCACTACAGTAATATTGCAAGTCCTCCTCTCGTAATTAGCTATAAACCAAACTGAGTCAGACTCCGAAAAGATATTGCATTATATACTCTGCTGCCGTACAACACATCCCTGTTAGCAAGTGATTCTTTTGCTTTATTTGTTCTTTTATTCTTTTAATACCATCAGTGGAAAAGGGCATATATTATGATATGAAAAGAAGGGGAACTATGGTCCTGTAAACCATTGTTAGGTTTAAAAATGCAGGTAGAACCACAACAGAGCCTCAAATTTATGTTGTTAAGCAAGATAGTCTGAAGCTGAGCTCAATGTTGAGATATTTTAGACTGTGATTGTTAAAACACTATACCGTGTATGGGCTCTGGGAAGTCGGGGGGAGGGAAGGGAGGGGGGGTTCTAGGGGGAGGGGGGGAGGGGGGAAATACAGTATGTGTTAAATTCTAAAGTACATGATTCCACTTGTATACTGTGGCTTTTTAATGTTAGTGTTAAAATAGAACAAGCTGAATATATTGGAAGGCAATAGAAGTACACCGAAGGGAGGAGTTGAATGAAAGAAGAAGGAGAGTGGAGAGGGTGAGAGAGAGGAGGAGGAGAAGGAAGGGAGGGAATGGATTAAGAGAGGGAGTGATAGAGGGGGGGGGAAGTAGGTAGTAGAGGGGTATGTAAGAAGGAAGAATGAAAGTTGGAGGGGGTTGAAAGAGGGTGTATGGTGGGCCAAGGAGGTATATTGGGTTTGTATTGTAGAGGGCATTTTCTATATAAGTGAGGGCTGTGTTTATTATTCAATGTTATATGCCCCGGTTATGCACAGTAAACATGTGATTGTATAGAATGGAATGGAAATAAAATATTTTAAAAAAAAGCAAGATAGTTATTAAGTTAATTTTGTCCCACTTTGCAACCT
This sequence comes from Thamnophis sirtalis, assembly GCF_051295495.1. NCBI lineage: Eukaryota > Metazoa > Chordata > Lepidosauria > Squamata > Natricidae > Thamnophis > Thamnophis sirtalis. The sequence goes on from NW_028261382.1 coordinate 174,361,188, forward strand.
CTCTTGCCAAAGTTGTTAAGTGAATCGCTGCAGTTGTTAAGTTAGTGACGCAGTTGTTAAGCGGATCTGGCTTCCCCCCATTGCCTTTGCTTGTCAGAAGGTTGCAAGAGGTGTGGCCACACGACGCCAAGACATTGCGACGGTTATAAGTATGAACCAGTTGCCAAGGATCTGAATTCTGATCACGTGACTATGGGGATGCTGCAACAGTCACAAATGTGGAAAATGGTAATGTGTCCCTTTTTTCAGTGCCATTGTAACTTCATAAGATCATTAAATGAATAGTAGTAAGTTGAGGGCTACCTGTAGCATTTTGGCAATATTTCCACTTTCATGTCTATGGCCTGCCTCCCTTCTACATTTACCCTGTCAAGAATAACATGGCTTGAAGTGTGCGTACAAGATGTCAGCGTTCCAAGTATCATGTAGAATTAAATCAGAGTCCAAGGCAAAACGATCCTTAAAGTTCCAATTTAATAAAGCAGACATCTTAGCACATCTGTGTTAATCCCAATTCTGGAAATGACATCAGAATTCCACCCAGTTGAAAGTTCATGATCTTGTCCCCACGCCCACAAATCCATCACGTGGTCCAATCTTCTTCTTCCATGCTGGCATCCACACCCAGCTGCTTCTGGTCAGGTGTAAAAGTATGGCAACAAATGATTACCTTGGCTTCTAGTAAAGAATGACAACGATACATTCCACAATCCTACTCCTGTCTATTCCCCCCTCCCATCGACTATACTAAAGAAACAGCTTATTGAAATAAGAGAAAGTGTGGCAGGCCAAAATTCTAAAAGGAAAATAATTGCAGGCCCGACACAAGACAGGGAACAGCTTCAATATTTGGTCCCATTCGAAGAATCCTTAGATGAATAATCTATGCAGATGTGATGATGCGGGTAATTGAAAGCACAAAAGCAATAAAGAAAAGAGATATGGGGAAAGTGTAAGCCACTTTTATGGACTAGGGGAATATATACATCCCACACATAGACACACTTACACATACACATGTGTGTGAGAGAAAAAATTACAATTTGATCTTCACAAAGAAAAAACATGCTGAACTGGGATGTGGAATTTCTTGGGGGAAAATGTTAGCATTCTGAATTGTTTTATGAGTACAGAATTGTAGTTATCTACCCTACTGCCATCTATGTTAAGAGTATTACAGCATAATCAGCTTTTGCTGGAGAATTATGTTGGGGAATATTATTACATGAAAATCTCCAAGATCGTCCAGCAGAAGCTGTTTAGATATCAAGGGAAATACAAGATGAGTCACTTTTGATAGAGACAGATAAACTTCACATCTGGATGAGAATTTAGGGGCCCACTACAGTGATTTAAATCATCCATTATCAAAGGAAATTATTAATTACTTCAATGGCTGCTACATCTTCCTTCTCTTGTTTCTAAGAATCGACAGAGTTGCCAGTGGGATTTAATTCTGAAATGCTATTTAATTCAGTAGTGAAAGCAAAGTCAGTGTTTACTGAACTTGCAAAATTAACACATACACTTTCTAATTGAGGAAGAACTATTCCACGTTCATTACTTTTCTCAGTTATCAAACAGTAATGCTTCCACACCAACCTCTGACCACTTTCCCCAAAGTATTCTGGTATATTTGTTTAAGAGCTCAACCAAAAAAAAATCAAGAGTACCACTTTGCGATCATTAACTAACTTTCCCCCCCAAGCTCATGTAACTGGCAGATTAGTTTAATTACTTCAAAGAGGAAAATCAATACAGAAAGCTGCAATATCTTTTTGAAGTGCTGAACTTTGTGACAAATGGCAGCAAACACCATCCAATCACCGTGGGGTAGCCGTCATTTTGATTCTCACCCTATTGTTCTGGAAGGCAGATTCTTTTAATTTCTTCTAATATCGTTCCAAAGAGATGGGGGTGAGAAGCGCAGGCTGGGAAATTAAAATGGCAGCTACCCAGTATTGATCAAAACGTTGAATTTTAAAGGAAGCCCAGGTTCCAGAAGCAGAGATTACTCAGAATAAAGATCAGGGAAGTGCAGATTCGAAGGCTGTGACTCTGTTTAACCACAATTTTGTTTTTCAGGGTTTGCTAATGCCTAATAATGGACAGCAAACCGTTTCTCTCCTTGACCGTTGCATAGGGTTTTTCCCTATTTAAGGTTTTCATCCTGTTGCCTTTTCATTTTGAGCCATATCCTCTCTTTCATCTCCCCACACCCAATTCCATTTATTTATTTCGCTATTTATTTAGTTATTTGTTCTGACCCCCCCTCGTTCCACACCAAAGCACACTCCGAGCCAGAGATAAATTACGGCATTTAATTAACAGACAAACACAGGTCCTTGGCAGCAACGCAGCACAGACAAGCTTGGGCAGCAATAAACACAGATAAGGCTTGGCAGCAAACCAGCCTGCCAAGCTCACACAAAGTTCTCCGACATTCGATTCTGTGTTGACTTCTGCAAAGAGGGGCGTGTGCACAAGTAGCCTTTTTATAGTCTGGAGAGGAGCCTAATGACCACCAGCTGAGTGCAATCACCTCCTGTGATTGCGTAATTGTTCCTGACGCCTATTAGCTCTTCAATGGCGTACATCCAGGAACAACTCACTACTGGCTTCTGGCTCATTCTCCCTTGTCTCCTCCCCACTGGTCCGAGGCTCAGGTGCCTCCTGGTGGCCAACCAGCCTCTCTGCACCCTGCTCGGAGTCGGAACCCTGTCCAGGGTCCTCCACATCCTCCAGAGCCGACTCATAGGGCCCCTCGCTGTCGGAGTCTGGTGGCAGCTCCAACAGCTCCTGCTGGGCCACAACAGTTATTTATTTAGTTATTTAGTTATTTAATCGCCTTGGAACTCTCGAATGTTGCTTCAAGTGGGTATGATACCCAGAAGGTAAGGATGTATTTCTTTAAGAAACAGTCAAGTTTTTAAAAATTTTTTAAAACAAACAAAAACATACATAAAAATACCACCAGTTACACATCTATTTAGCATATTGTTTAGTCACAAACATTTGTGCACCACCGCTTTCATAGAAACAGTCATTTTCAGAATTAAATCTGAAAGGCTGGGGTTAACTTTATGATTTTATAAAAATGGAAATATGACTAATCTGCCTGTCATTCAAAGAACAGGCAGATTCACTGAAATCTGGACCCTGCCCCCAAAAAACATGACTTAGAATTTCCTCCTTGAAGGATTTGGTTGGAAGTATTCCCATCCTAAACGTTATTGTCAGAGCAAGCTTCAAAATGTAGCTAGAAAAGTCAGGTTTTTGCCCTGCTAGTGAGATGTATTTCTGCCAAGTATTTTATTAAAATGACATTTCTAGCCTAGGGGATATGAATTTGGTCTTCTATAAGTCTTCCCCATAACTTTTGAGTTCAGTCAAGGTTGGCTATGTGGCCCTATTCTATTCTAGTATTTGCCTAGACGTAGATGTCATGGATTTTTCAAATTTCATTTGCAAGGTTACAGTCTCCATGGATGATAGTAGATTTCATCTGAGTTTCTATGGCTATGTTTCAACTATCTAAATTTTCAATGATCTGTAAAGGCACCATAAATTGTGTCTAGCTATTAGCCAAACCGTAGTTGTTCTCTCTAATGACTCTCCCTGACTTTTAACATCTTGGGGGAAATCTCTTCTCTCAGTTCTGCCACTAGCAGAAACATGTGAGGAATGTCAGAAGAAAAACTTGAAGAGTTTCTTCCTATACCCTAACAGTTGGAATTCGTCAACTGGTGAGGTCTGTAACATACCTTTTCTTCCTACCCAGGCGGGATGAGTCAATGTAATTGGGACAAGATGGTTTCTCAGATAACCTGACCCCATGCGATGAAGGGCTTTTAAGTGATAACCAATATCTTGAATTGGACCTAGAAGCAAACTGGCACCCAATGTTGACTCAGCCTTCCATCCTTCCGAGGTGGGTGAAATGAGGACCCAGACTGTGGGGGAGATATGCTGACTCTGTAAACCGCTTAGAGAGGGCTGAAAGCCCTATGAAGCGGTATATAAGTCTAACTGCTATTGCTAACAAGACAACCATGTGTGGCCAGTGTTTTGAGTCAGACCATGAATGACCTAGGAGAGGCCTGTGAAGCCTTAAGCTCCCTCCAAGGCCCATCCAAGGGACAGGCACGTTGAAGTCCTCCCCACCCCCAAGATCATAAATTTGGGGAATTCCACAGCCAAGCCCTGGCCCCCAGCAATTCAAGCAGCAGAGAAGCTTGACACAGTAGTAACAATCCCATCTGCTCCCATGAGCCTATCTTCTGAAACAAGGTCTTACCACTGGCAACTTGTAGAGCAGTGGCTGTGAAGATCAGCAGCAATTCCCAGATGACAACTGCCACATCCCTTGTGTGCTCTGGGGCTCCACCTGGTTTCACACCCTAAACCTCGCTGGGCATATTTCGCAGAGGGAACCCCCGTCTTCTTTCCCTATTGAAAGTGAGTTAGGGAGTTACCTATGCAGCTCTGACAGTAGGCCCAGCAAGCTATAAAGGATTGCCTAAAATCACTGCATCATTATTTGACATTGAGATGAACATTCAGAGACAAGATGCATCCAGGACTTTTGGCCCCTGAACGCTTCAAGTTGGTTCTCTTTCAGCGCTCAAAAACTTTCATCACAACAGCCCAGAAAGTTTTTTTTTAAAAAAAAAGAAAGAACGACTGAATTTTCATTTTTTTCACTATCTTTCTCTGCTGCCCCAGTGACTTTGGGAAATACGAAAGATGAATGCCATGGCCTGCTCTTATTTGTTTCTTAATGAGTTTCTCTATACTATGGGGGAACTCCCTTGTCAAAGGGAAATTCAGGTGTCAATGGGAAATTCACTTAGCAAAGGGTGTGGTGGGGGAAGCCCCTCACATGTGATGCATTTATGATGAAGGGGAGCTCTATAAAAAAAAAATTGGCCAGGTGTGGATTAGCAAATTTTTGCAGATGTAGATAATTTATCTCGCTCTCTGGGCGGCAAATTTTCTCACCAAGGGTTCAGATTTAGACTGCAGGAGATCTGAATAATCCGTGGATCAGCTGGTACAGGGAACCCAGTTCCAAAGACCTGTTTTTTCCTGCTGCCAGGACTGGTAGAACAGTCTTATTGTGCCCACAAACCAGTGGTGGGATTCAGCCGGTTCGCACCTATTCAGGAGAACCGGTTGGTAACTTTCTAAGCAGTTCAGAGAACCGGTTGCTGGAAGAAATCTCCTTTTGTTTTTTCCCCACTTTACAGGGCTAATCCTGTAAGGAAGGCAGGAAGGAAACATTCTGGTGTTGTTTCTAGCCTAATCTTTATTGCCCTGCTTACAGAAACTGCCTCTCTGGTTAACCCTTATTGCATTGTAACAGCTAAGGCAAAGCGCCCATCGACCTGAGTGACCATGAGTTGGCCACGCCCACCCAGTCACATGGCCACTGAGCCCCACCTACCCAGATGGTCATTAGGGAAGAGAACTGGTTGTTAAATTATTTGAATCCCACCACTGCCACAAATTGCATGCAGAGCCGGTTTGGTAGATTTGACGAACTGATTCTACCGAATAGGTGCGAACTGGTAGGAACCCACCTCTGGGTTGGAGGCTCTTTTTGTTCAAAGGGCAATTCAAGCATGCAACTGAGAGACATCTTAAGCCCAACTACCAATTTATGTAGTTATATCTTGAGTCATAAGAAAGGAAAAAAGTGTGCGGCCATACAATCTCTGGCTTGGTTGCAAAGACCACATCAGTATAGATACTTCATCACTTCCCTCAGTTGTCCTGGAATTCAAAGAATTCACAGCACATTTGTAGGGCACTAAATTGAGGAAGATTGACTGCATTCATCCTTTCTTCTCCAGTTTGTTATCTTTCTATCCTGCTTAATCAGCAATTGAGTCATCTAAACTTTGAAGTGCTAACTAAAACAACCTTGAGTTCAGAAGTGGGTTCCTACCAGTTCGCACCTATTCGGTAGAACCGGTTCGTCAAATCTACTGAACCGGTTAGAAGAGGTTCCACCAGTGGACCCGGAAAGCAGGCCACACCTACAGAAGAGGGTCCAAAATTTTTTGAAACCCACCACTGGTGGGTGTGTAATGTCCCACAGTTATCTACACATTAATAATGATCTAGTAATATTTCCTTATACATTTTAGGGACCTTTCCTTACATAATTGGTGTTTTCTTTCATACTTTTGGATTTCTAATTTCTGTTTCCGTTAGTTGGCAATTGCTAAAACCAATCCCATGTGAAAAAGTATTCAAGGCCTTCTTGATTTTAATTGTCAATTTATTTATTCCTGCACATTGTAATATTTATTCATTTACGTATCTCTGTTTTTCCACTGTTGTGCAAACACAATTCCAGCAGCTGCTAACATGTGTAAAATTAAATATATATTATACCCCCTTTCAAATAGCCAACAAAATGTTTCTGGTTTTAATCCCGTATCTTGCTTTACGATTGCTTCTAACCACTAACTTCTGAATAGCTACTTGGACCGACCTAAGTACTAATTCATAATTTCATAATTATGAATTTCTGGTCACATGGGCAGCAAGCCACTCCCACAAAGGAGGCCATACCCACAGAGTAGGTTCCAACAATTTTTGAAACCCACCACTGCTTTAGTTGTTTCCTTCAATTGTAGCTTTTTAAAGTGCATTTAGGTGTTTTATCAGTATTTTTCATGAAAATATTAAAAACCTGTTTCAAGAATTCGGGGGAAAATTTTGCACGATAATACAAAATATGCCTTTTGTGAGCGCTGCTTAGATGTGTAATCTGTCAATGGAACTTGCATTGCATTTAGGATACTGTGGGAAAATAAATAATACTGAGAACTGAAGGTTCTCAGTAAAAATATTTACTGATTTTTTTCCACTGTAAATAGCAGATAGGGAGGAAAAAAAAAACGTGCTGTATTAAAGATTTTGAAGATGCCCAGGTATGGGTGAGTGAATGAACACGACTTACATTCATATTGAAACCGAGTTACCTAATGTAATTTCACAGGAAATAGTGTGGTATTTGACAGCATAGTTTTTATGAATTATTGGAACTGAAAAGTAAGGAAGATTTATGGTACATATTTAGCATGCACTTTTGACTTTTAAATCAAATAAAAGGAAACATTTTAATCTTATATTCAGAATTTGATCTAGAAATCTTTGTAGATGTTGCTGATCGCTCTGAACTGAACAGTAATATATATTTTTTTGAACTATTGCTGTGGAAGTCAACATGCCACTATAACAATAGCTGATAAATCTCTATTTAAATGCAAGATAAGCTCTGTTCCAGATATAAATGCCATCTTCATGTTCCCTATATGTAAATAAAAAAAATGATTACTGTTACATTTGCATAAAGCAGTGTCGTTTCTGGTAAAATGTTTGCAGGTCACAATTTTACAAAATCTATGATAAATATGTATGACTGTGCCGTAATTTGTATGTTACTTATGAGGACACAAACAAACACACACACACAAACACACACACACACTGTATATACATGTGCATGTAATATGTATATGTATATGAGGGTTCATTCTAGCCATTAGTACTTTAAAGCATAATTCTCTTATTTTCCTGTTTCACTCAAATTTTTACTGAATTGCTGTACTGAAAACTGCAGTTATCGGCACACAGTTTAATTTCAACAGCAAACTCGGGTTTATGCATCTACTAGAATGAATTGGATTGAAGAGTATATTACGTGGCTTTCTTTTGTCCTTAAATTTTCCATAAATGGGATTTTCTGCCTTGCAGCCTTAAACGTTCTGTGTATGAGCTGGCTGGAAATGAAACTGGCTTAAGAACCTCCATTTCAGATTTCATCTCTTTTCTCGGATTCGGATACAGCGGTAGTCTGAGGCTTTGTGTGTTCCCTCTTTGCCTTGGCTTGGAATTGGTGACTTCACCTGGTTTTCTACCTCTCGCACCAGTGGTGGGATTCATTTTTTTTTTACTACTGGTTCTGTGGGTGTGGCGTTGCTTGGTGGGTGTGGCCTGGTGGGCGTGGCAGGAAGTTACTGCAAAAATCCCCATTCCCTCTCCACTCCAGGGGAAGGTTACTGCAAAATCCCCATTCCCTCCTGATCAGCTGGGACTCAGGAGGCAGAGAATAGATGGGGCGGGGCCAGCCACAGGTGGTATTTACCAGTTCTCCGAACTACTCAAAATTTCCGCTACCGGTTCTCCAGAACTGGTCAGAACCTGCTGAGTATCACCTCTGCCTCGTACCCAGGACAGGAAAGTATACACCAATCACTTTAGTTTTCCTTACAAAGCTTTTGAAGTCTGTCTACCAAAGGCCCACTACAAAGAAATCATCAATGTTACCAATATATGTCTGGAATAGGGGTGTCAAACTGGATTTCTTCGAGGGCCAGATCAGCATTGTAGTTTTCCACGGGCCGGCAAGGGGAGGGTAGACCTCCTGTAGCAGCTTGTCAGCCAAAATGGGGCACTGGGGGGGGGGGTGTACCCACGTTTCCCCCTTTGTGCCTTGTTTTCAGCGTGGATGGCCTCCTGCAGCAATTTTCCAGCCAGAATGGGATGCTGTGGGTCGGTATGTATTTCCAGGTCAGCCCCGCAGGCCAGATTTAAGCACCCCCGGTTTAGAAGAAGAGGGGCATAAGTCCTTCTCAAAGAATGTTCTGACCTAGGCTTCCCAAGAGCATGAAGCAAACTCCTTGCCCCGACAAAAACCCTTTTTATTAATTTACTGTGAATTCTGCTCATTCATAGACTGCAAAGTCTTTCAAGGGAGGATTTACAGTCACAGACCTTATCTGGCTTGGAGAGATGCCAGGCCGATATCTGCTAAACTTGGCAAGGAGTCTCAGAGAGTTACGAACCAATTAAGCGAACTAATTGTCTCCTGCAAACTCCACTCCCCCTTTGCTCCTCTTTTATTTCCTCTGGGAGAGGCCATTCATCGTCCACCTGTGGCCTTGCTCCCAAGTTGACCCCTGTTCTTTAGCTGTTCCCTTTGTCTGGCAACTCTGCGCATGCGCACACTGGGAACAGGCTCCAGCTGTTAATCTGCCTCACTGATGTCTGACTCTGAAGGCAGCTGATAACTGGCATATGGCTCTGGCCCGCTCTCTGCCTCTGACACGGAGCCCTCATCAGAGCCTTCCCCAGACTCCAGGACTGGCCCATATTCCTTCCCAACCTCCTCATTGTCTGAATCTGGCCATAACAAAGAAGTATTAACCCACCCGTTCCCTCCATGCTTCCCAAAGGGGTAAGGCAGGGCATGGATCTTTCCCACGTATGACTGAATTCTTATCCTATTCAAAACAAGCCAAAATAAATTCTAGAAAATATCTCTAGATTTTACCCATCACTTCCTCTCATTCTACCATTAGGAATCGGTGATTTAGTCTGCAGAATGCTAGCTCTAGCATAGCATTCCACAATTATTTGTAGTCCTTGACTTTATAAAAGATGCAGAGATGAATTGTGAAAACCGCAGATTTTTTCATTACAGTCTTTAGACAATTCTGGAGAGATACTAGCTTTGAAATGAAAAGCCAAAAACTTTGTACCATCTCTTGAATAAGAATGAATTTATTGAATCAAATTTTTTGTCAGATGTCTGAAATAGGCTTACAGGCTGTAGTTCCTCAAAGATCTAAATAAAAGTTTTATTTTTGATGAGATCAGGAAATGAAAGCAATGCCACAGACAACATTACCACTTTTGAAGAATTACCATTTTAAACAAGCAAAAGTGAGAAGCATTTTTATTTATGATGCCTGGATCTACAAACGTAGGGTTTTTATTGTAGTTTTTTTTTCAACCTAGAAAAGGAACATAATGTACACCGTTGGGAGGCGAGAGAAGGAATTTGCTAGTTCTTGGAAATGTAGCGTTGATATTGTCTCAAACGGCCTGTTGCAAACCTTATTTTTGGAACCGCTGCACCAGTTCTTATGGAATGTTTGGGGTGAAAAACTGTATGAAAGTATGTGTCAGCGTTCCAAGTATCACGTAGAATTAAATCAGAGTCCAAGGCAAAACGATCCTTAAAGTTCCAATTTAATAAAGCAGACATCTTAGCACATCTGTGTAAATCCCAATTCTGGAAGTGACATCAGAATCCCACCCAGTTAAAAGTTCATGATCTTGTCCCCACACCCACAATCCAATCACATGGTCCAATCTTCTTCTTCCACGCTGGCATCCACACCCAGCTGCTTCCGGTTAGGTGTAAAAGTGCGGAGACAAAAGATGACCTTGGCTTCTAGTAAAGAATGACAACAATACATTCCACAATCCTACTCCTCTCTATTTCCCCCTCCCATCAACTATACTAATGAAACAGCGTAATGAAATAAAGAGAAAGTGTGGCAGGCCAAAATTCTAAAAGGAATATAATTGCAGGCCAGACAGTATGTGTCTTCTAATTTGAATCCCCTGTACCTCCATGCAAACTGCAACAAAGTGATTGGAAGAGTTACCTACATCCTCTCCAGTACTTCTTGTGGATTTTTGCCCAAGTAAGGAGCACAACCCTGAGAATAACCATGTTTATTGCAACAACTGTTGGATACCTGTTTTGTCTGAATGATGAAGCGGAACAATGGAACAGCAAAGGCTTTTATAGAAATTGAGGGCTACCACACAGGAAATGCTAAAAATCTGATTAGCTGGCCAGTTTGGAGAAGCTGAACAAGTGCTTGTCAGTTGGGTCGAGTCTATTGTTGGGCAAAATGGACCTTCTGGGGCAGTGGTGGGTTTCGAAAATTGTTCGAACCTACTCTATGGGTGTGGCCTCCTTTGTGTGAGTTGGCCACACCCACCCAGTCACATGACCACCTAGCCATGGCTACCCAGCTGGTCATTAGGCAGATCATATTAGTGGTCTGTGGGATTTAAAATTATGAATTAGTAGTGAGTGAGTGGGAGGGAGGGAGGGAGGGGAGAGAGAGAGAGAGAGAATGAGAGAGAGAAGAGAGAGAGAGAGAGAGAAGAGAGAAGAGAGAAGAGAGAAGAGAGAGAGAGAGAGAGAGAGAGAGAGAGAGAGAGAGAGAGAGAGAGAGAGAGAGAGAGAGAGAGAGAGACCCGTCCCTGTTCTCTGTTTTGGGAAAATGGTAGTGAAACAGCTGATAGAGCAGGCAGAACACACCTGTTTCACAAATGCTGAAAAGACCAGTGAAACCCTGAAAAATGCTTCACAACACGATTACATCTGAAACTACAACAGAATTCAATTCTGGCATAAGGCTTTAAGATACACAGCAGGAAACTTTTCCTCATTCCTATAGTGCCTTACCCCTGAATATTTGCTCGGATACCATCAGCTTATATTAAAACAGTAAAATTACTCAGCAGTGGAAACGCTCCTCGATGTGAAATTGTCTTTTCTACATTTCAGCTCGTTTCAGATATTCAAGGAGATTTAAGATAAAAAGTTTCATTTTCTGCGCGACAGTGACAAATAAAGGAACTATCACTGCAGGTGAAATAGCAACAAAAATAATAATAATAATAAGACAAAAAGATACTGTGAAATTTCCTGACGTTGTCTGGCTTACTTTTATTTGCAAAAATATTGGTGAAGTGATTAGTTTGGTAGAAGGCTCCCCTCCCACCCCCGTGAAGGTTTCTAGATCTGGTTTTCCTCTCTTGCGTTCTCATTGTCTCTGTCTCTCACATACACACACACAAACACACACAAACACACAGTGGTGCTTCTGGCCCACCATTTCCTGCAACAATCAAGCATCTGAGAATGACTGAGACAGAAGATAAAAGTAAAGGAATGGGGGAAAAATTGCGCCTTTTTAAGTTGACAGAAACAATATTTGGGGCTCAAGACTCTTCCCTCTTAGCATCACAAAATAAATTAGAGCAGTTTCAGTTGTGTTACAACGGCATTTAAAAAGTTCTTTTTAATATCCCCCCAAATATTTCATTCTTCCAGGGGGGGGGGCTTTCCAAAGGTGGTATTCTGCCAGTTTGCACTGGTTCAAGCCAACTGGTATTAATGGCGGCAGGTGGCTCCGCCCACCTGCCCAGACGTCATCACGGATGCGCTGTGCATGTGTGCGCGCTCCCTGTTCCGTACCAGTAACTAAAGTAAGAGGGCTTCGTGCCTGGGGGTTTCCCATAAAAGGAAAGCTGAAGTTAAGACCATTAAACACAGCTGCAGTTTCGCTTTGTGACCATTTTGCTCAATGACCAAGTGACCAGTTCTGAATGTAGTCCCTAAACGAGGACTACCAGAACTGCAGTGGGAGAAGCTTAAAAGTGTAGGTATCATCACACATAGCCTCTACCACCAGCCTCCCCGTGTGTGTGTGTGTGTGTGTGTGTATATATACACAAGACACCTCTGTAGATATATCTCTATAGAGATAAGCCACAAATATTTCAACTACACCAAAAGGAAAACAATAGCAAAATTATTCCCCCCCAAACCATTGTAAGATTTATATATATATATATATATATGTTTGTGTGTGTTGCACTTGTGCTGATAAATAAATAAAGGACAAGTGCAACACAAATGTAACAAAGGCAACAGTAAAAAATATTGGGTTTCTGCCGTGACGGTCTCTTGTGACGAGCCGATAGACAGAGAATGGAAGCAGTTTCATCCCATGATAGGGGCATACCAGGGGTTGTAACACTATATATATATATATATATTTGTTGTATTTGTGCTGATAAATAAATAAAGGGAGACTAGTATAGATCTATTTAAAGCT
>NW_028261382.1:174378912-174459628 GCF_051295495.1 Thamnophis sirtalis
CCCCCCGTTAATTTCCTGCTTATCCACATACAAATGGATGAAAGACAGAAATAATGTAACTGACTTGGCTGTAAGAAATTGAATTCCTCCTCCAGAACTGAATGCACAGATTTTAGAAATGAGGTTTGAGCTACATATCTGCAGATGGTTAGGGTGAAACCCTTCTTCGTTCTAAATTTCAACTTGTCCATGCAATCGTAATTTGATTCGCCTATATAAGATTTGGAGAGGAAGCAGGGGATAGCTTGAATGTGTTGTTCGGCTGTGTGTGTTAAGCTCAGTTGTTGTGATGACTTCATTGCAAGGTGTGAGTGGGGCACACTAGGGGAAGTGGGTGTGATCACAACAAACCTCATCCCCTCCCTTTGCACTTTGATACTTCCCTTTTGTAATACATGGGCCGTCTTGGCATAAGAACAAAGGTTAGGTTTTAACAGTTGCCCTGTTGTACTTAGGGTCAACTTGGAATGAGAAAAGGAAGTTCCTTGGTGAGTGAGGGGGCTTGGCCATATTTGTGTTCAATGACAGTAGCTAAGAGCTTGGCGTGGCACCAAGGCAGCATGTAAAGGTCTGATGAAAATCAGGTGCTAAAACTGCAGATTTATATGCCCCTGGATCTGATTTGACCTTCATAAGTTGCCTTAGTTGGTCAACTGAGTCTTATGTTTTGGTCAAAGCTATATATGGTTTGGAGAAGAGAAATCATCTGGTGGGATTACTTCAATTTTCAAAACTCCCTTTGTTCTTAAGCCGGAGAGGCTTACTTCCTTCCCCTTACTGACCCGGACAGCCTCCAGAGCTTGCAAACAGCTGCTGTTGCCACAATTGGTGCTTGGATCATCTGGCTATTGTTTGTTCCTGCCTTGGGTCTGACCAATCGGTAATGCCACTCTATGTAGCTCTTAGAACCTACGTAGAGTGGAATGAGAGACATTCACTGACATTCTTCCCTTCACACCCTCTCTTTTGGTCTCCAGGTTGTTTAACCTTAGCTTGATTTTAGATTAGATGCTCTTCGGCATCACAGGCTCTGCTGGATCGCTTCCTACTTACTCCAATAGCAATAGAAATAGCAGTTAGACTTATATACCGCTTCGTAGGGCTTTCAGCCCTCTCTAAGTGGTTTACAGAGTCAGCATATCGCCCCCCACAGTCTGGGTCTCATTTCACCCACCTCGGAAGGATGGAAGGCTGAGTCAACCTTGAGCCGGTGAGATTAGCAATAGCAATAGCAGTTAGACTTATATACCGCTTCGTAGGGCTTTCAGCCCTCTCTAAGCGGTTGACAGAGTCAGCATATTGCCCCCATAATCTGGGTCCTCATTTCACCCACCTCGGAAGGATGGAAGGCTGAGTCAACCCTGAGCCGTCGAGATTTGAACAGCCGAACTGCAGAACTGCAGTCAGCTGAAGTAGCCTGCAGTGCTGCATTTAACCACTGCACCACCTCGACGCCAGAGGATGGCAGAGCTCATCTTGCCCAATAAGATGCTATAAAGTCCGAGACTGCCCTACTGCCACATTCCTCCCAACGGCCGGTGAGATCTCACAAGGTGGGCCTCCTTCAGATGCCGTCAGCCAGACAATGTCGGCTGGCGGCTCCCCGGAGGAGAGCCTTCTCTGTGGCTGCTCCGACCCTTTGGAACGAGCTACCCCCAGAAATCTGGACCTTGCCCACTCTCATGGCCTTCAGAAAAGCTGTTAAAACCTGGCTGTTCCGACAGGCCTGGGGCTGTTGACCTCATTGTTGAGGTCCAGCCCCGATCATAACGAATGTATGTGTGCTGATTTTAACCTGTTTTTACTTTCATTTTTTATTACTTTTTTCTTCGTTGTAAGCCGCCCGGAGTCCTCCAGGATTGGGCAGCCTATAAATCGTAGAAATAAATATAAAATCAAAGGCAGCTTGGTGCCTTCCCTTTGGTTTACACGGGCAATCTTGGCACAAAAAAAAAACAATAGCTAGGTTTGGCACTGCAATTTCCATAAACTAAGGAAAATGAGGCCAAGCATCAGACTTGGGGCTGTTTTATGCTATGTACCAAAATGTGATACATTACTGATTTACTGTCATTCCCCAGTTGTCCTATATATAAATATTTATTAGATGTTTTAATCATGTATCGTCATCATCTCTCTCTTCAAACCAACTCATCATTTCTCTGTTTTTTTTCCTCTTGCCATTCTGAACCGGGCATCTTTCTTATCTGTATTTTGCTGTCTTTAGAAGTGATTCATAGCTTCCAGCCAAAACCATCCTCTTCTATTCTCTAAATTTTCCTAGTGGCAGTGTTTACTTCCGAGCAGGCTTTAAATTATATTAAGCGTGATAGCACATTGTGAATGTTTCCCATTTCGATTGTAGTGTAAATGCAGGAAATACGTACGTGCCTATCACCCAAATTATTGTGCTTAAAAGACGTAAGGGTTCTTCCATGCCATCATCATTTTCATTTCCTGAAAAACCCTCATCAAAAACATTTTGAAGCTCGACTGCGATGCTTGAGAATAAGGAAAAACCAATTGTCCCACCTTGAACTGCCGTGGGTCCCGTAGCAGCAAAAAAAAATCTCACCCACATTCCTTTTGGGGAAGAAAAAAAAAGACTTCTTCATTGTTTTCATGATGAAAAACAGACAAAATTCTCGTTAATGTTTTTGCTATTCATCTTGCAGTGAAAGGAAGTTGCAGAGGTCTTAAGGTTAGCATTTCTCTTGCAACCCAGGAGTTGAAAAAGGAGTTAGTGTAGCAAAAATGCTCTTCAGTGGAAGGAACATCTCAAATAATAACATAATCCTTTAGTTCCACTTGCCTTATTTTCAGTGAACTAAATGTCTCAAACTCCTGAGTGTTCTGTCCCCCCTTCTCTGCTCATTCAAAGACGACAGTCAGACAGAATTAAAAGAAAGGAACTTTATCAACCTCGACTCACGCTGGCTGTGAGCCCAAAAATAAACATAAATAAAGTCTCTGACAAGAAGATAACAGAATGCAAAAACAAAACTCTTACAAAGCAATTCACTTCTCCAAGCGTCTCCTTGAATCAGGGTTACAGAAAGCAAATCACTTCTCCAAGTGTCTCTCACAAACAAACCACGACCGATGAATGATGAACGTTGACTTCTGCAACCAGGGCGTGGCACCATCCGTCCTTTTATCTCCAGAAGACGACACTAACGAGCCCCAGCTGCATTGTTACTCCTGCATCCCGACTCAACTCACAGCAAACTTCTGCTGAGTCACAAAACCTGAATAAATCCAAGTTTGAAATTTGAACTTCTATACATTGCACAATTGCCCAGAATGCTTTCTCATACCCCCATCTTACATTTGTGTAAGAAATGATCTGGGTAGGTGGGCACACCTCCAAGCAAGCATTGACCTTCAGCCACCCATGGTTTCCCCCCCCCCCCAATAATTTCTGTGTCACGCATTCTTTGCAAATAAAGTGGTATGGGAGATTAGTACTTGATTTTGCAACATTCTACAGCAAGGGATTTCATTGAGGGCCGTATCAGGGTTGTGTTTGATTTCGGGGTAGGGAGGGGGGGCCTGTCCAGGTCGGTGTGTCCAGGTTGGGCATGGCCAGCTCAATGTCACTTGTGTCGGGGGTGCTTGTGGTGGCCTGGGCAGGGCTGGGGTGGGGGGGATCCACTTTTGCTAGTAGTTTGTTTTGCTAGTGCTCTGCCAGTGAAAACTGAGCTTGGAATCCTGTGTGCTCCATTTACGCTGGCTGCAGGAGGCTGTCATAGCCGAAAACGAAGCTCGGTGCATGGCCCTCCCAAGCTTTGTTTCTGCCGACAGAGGCACCCCGGTCCTTCGCTGCTTCCAGATCTGGCCCGCGTGCCTTGAATTTGACACCCCTGTAATACAGCTATTTTTTTTTTAATAGGGCAGGAAACCTGGCAGGGTTAAATAATGGTGGGCTCCTAATGTATTAAATCTTTATAGTTTGATTTGATTGTGTGACATCAAGTCAGTGCTAACTTTTAGCAACCATCTAGAGAGATCTTCTTCAGTATGATCAATGTCCGATTTGGACAATCCTTGCTTGGTTTGGCAATACAGAGATATATATATACAAGAGATTAGAAGTGATTTGAGATTTGAAGACGGTTCACTTCTCATCCAAGAAGCTTCTTCAGTTCTGTTCTGAAGAATTGAAGAAGCTTCTTGGATGAGAAGCAAAATGTCTTCAAGGAAAACCAAACTTCCAGTTGCCTTTTGAAAAAAGCACCTTTGGGAGAATTGTGATTATTAATGTAAACAGAGAAGAAAGTAAACATCTCACACGAATGAAGACTTGCTTTGTCCATGGATGGGTGACACTAAGAAACTGTAAAGTGGAAAAAAACAAAAAATTTCTTCCAACAACCGGTTCTCCCAACTGCTTAGAAAGTTACCAACCGGTTCTCCCAAATAAGTGCAAACCGGCTGAATCCCACCACTGTTTCCAATCATACTTGGCCACTGAAGAATTCTATTCTATTCTAAAGAATTCTAGCCTATTCTATTTGCAAATAAACAGGCCGTTATATGCTTGCTGATTTCCTCAGAGAGATTTTTTTTTTTTAAATAGCCGAATAGCCGGCAATCCTAAGAACTATTCTGCCGGCAGTTTAGTTTAGTAGCTGTTAAAAAAACAACAAAGTAAAAACCAAAGAGAATCTCCTACTGCTTTAACACAGGCATTTGCCACATGTCGCTGATTTATCACAATCTACAAGGCATAGTATTCGCGGGAAACATCCTACCTCAGATATCCTGTACGGGGTTGCATTCCTGAAATGATCAACAAGTTTCCTGCCTCCTTCTTTCCCATTGTCAAAGGAGCCGACTTGGGAAAGATCATGACTGGCGAGCTAAATTTTGACAGTGGTTTTTGTGGAAGCTGGTAGGCTTTTCGGTATGTAGTTTGTAGTTTGTAGTTTATTATGATTTATAGGCTGCCCTTTTCCCTGAGGGGACTCAGGGCGGCTTACAATACATGGGAAGGGGGTGCAAAACAAAAACACAAGACAGTGCATAAATAAAAATAAAACAATAAAACACAACTTTCATTCAACATTCGGGTAGGGCGAATCAGAATCTTATCCCCAGGCCTGGCGGGATAGCCAGTTCTTAAGGGCTGTGCGGAAGGTCTGGACGGTGGTGAGGGTGCGAATCTCCACGGGGAGATCGTTCCAAAGGGTCGGAGCTGCTACTGAGAAGGCTCTCCTCCGCGTAGTCGCCAGTCGGCACTGACTGGCGGATGGAACTCGGAGGAGGCCTAATCTGTGCGATCTAATCGGTCGAAGGTATGTTGGGTTAAAGAAGAAAAGATCTCTGCAAAGCTGGTCCTCGGTTTCCCTTTTGAGTTCAGGCTTTTCCATGCCTGCCAACATTTCAAAATTTAAAAAACCGGAGCGTGGTAACCTCTAGGCCTGTGGTGGTGAATCTACGGCACGCGTGCCTGAAGTAACATATGAAGCCATGTCGCCTGGCACGCGTGGTTTCGCCTGCTCCTCTTCTGGGTTTCCCTGTGCACATGTGCATACGACAATCCGCTAGCCTTCAGCAGTGCCGGAAACTGGAAAAGCTGCCCTTCCGTTTTCCGCTGGGAGAATGCGCCAACTCATCGTCACGGGGACATGTGCACCAGTAACCGGAAGTTTAGCTGGCCCGCCCCCTCATGCGCCCACTGGAAACCATAAGTGCGTTTTCCGGTGCAGGGGTGCCCCCTGGGCATCTCCTCTCCCAGGTCCCAGATAAGCGTGCGGCAGGTGGGTGAGCGGGCTCCGTTTTTGGCACTCAGTGCTGAAAAGTTTCGCCATCACTGCTCTAGGCAAAATGGGCAGCATACAAGTCTCTCTGGAATGAGCTGCCCCCCCCCCCGGAGCTTCGTATAATCCCCGACCTCCGGTCCTTCTGACGCGCCCTAAAAAGTTGGCTTTTCCGGCAAGCCAGCCTGGCCTGAACAAAACAAAATAAATGATTGATTATTGTTAATTTTAATCGTTTTTTTTTTTTTAAAGTTATTGTTAATCTTAAATAAGAGCCGAGGTGGCGCAGTGGTTAGGGTGCAGTACTGCAGGCCACTTCAGCTGACTGTTATCTGCAGTTCAGCGGTTCTAATCTCACCGGCTCAAGGTTGACTCAGCCTTCCCTCCTTCCGAGGTGGGTGAAATGAGGACCCAGACTGAGGGGGGCGATATGCTGACTCTGTAAAACCGCTTAGAGAGGGCTGAGAGCCCTATGAAGCGGTATATAAGTTGAACTGCTAATTGGGTTTGTTTTGGATGTTCTATTTAATTTTTTTAACTTTTGTAATATGTGTTTTTTATTAATGTTGTACGCCGCCCTGAGTCCTTTGGGAGAAGGGCGGCATATAAATCCAATAAACCAAACCAAACCAATAAATAAATAAGTTCAATGTGCCTTGAGCACATCCTCCAACCTCATTTTGGGTGATCTTCCTAAGCATCATCCAGCGTGCTAGACTTCCAGATGATTATAAGTAGTCCTTGACTTACAGCCATTCCTTTATGACTGTTCAACGTTAAAATGGCACTGGAAAAAGTGACATGACAATATTTCACAGTTATGACTGTTGCATCATCCCCCACGATCAGAATTTGGGCCCTTGGGAAGTGGCATGTATTTATGGCGATGTACAGTCCCATGTCACGTGGTCATCATTTGTAACCTTCCCAGATGTCTTCCGGCGAGCTAAGTCAATGGATGGGAAGAGCCATGTTCATTGAACAACTTTGTTACTAACTTAATCCCTGCTGTGATTCCCTTAACAACGGTGATGGGAAAGGTTGTAAAATGGGGCAAAACTCACTTAACAAGCGTCTTGCTTAGCGGTGGGATTTTTGAGCTCAGTTGTGAGTCATAAATCCGTGACCCGTCAAAACCGCGGTCCACTAAAGCGCGCCCGATTAAAGCGCGTACCTGACGTCATCAGCAGCGCGACAAATACGACCGCGGAGAAAAAAGGGCGCTTTAAAAAGCGCTTTTAAAGCAAGCCGATTCACATAAAGGTAAGGGTTAGGGTTAGGGTTAGGGTTAGGTTTAGGGTTAGGTTTAGGGTTAGGGTTAGGTTAAGGGTTAGGGTTAGGTTTAGGGTTACGTTAAGCGTTAGGGTTAGGTTTAGGGTTAGGTTAAGGGTTAGGCTTAGGGTTAGGTTTAGGGTTAGGTTTGGGGGGGTTAGGTTTAGATTTACGCGTTAATTTTAAGTTTACCGCTCACAGCGTGCTGTTTTCATCGCGCTGTGATGACGTCATGTACGCGCTTTCGTCGAGCGCGCTTTAGTCTACCGCGGTTTTGTGGTGGAATCCATAAATCAAGGACTACCTGTATGTTGGAAAAATCGGAAATTCCTTTCTATTGGCTCCCATTGTGGTTTGCAACCTTTTGGAGTCCAGTGGGCTAAATTTAAAATTTTGTGAGTGTGCGATGAACAATGAAGCAATTTGTCTTTTCCACAACATGATTGCTATGGTGGGTAAGACCAAGAATAAAACTGGGAATGGAGCTCCCAGCCACGTCTCCTTGTCTTGTTCTAAGAATTTTTATACTGTATAGAGTCCAGAAATATACAAGCAAACCAATTTAGAAATAACATATGTCAGTTTAGAGGCAGAGCAATTCATCTAACTGTTGAACCCCGCCTGACAAATATTCTCTTCGATTGGTAATCTTCTAACCCTCAAATATTTTGGACTGTAAGTAGAACATCTAGCAAGACACATTTTACAACCTTTGACAATCTAGATCAGGTTGTATACCCCTGTTTGGAGAATTATTTCTTTTTTACACTGGTCTTAAAACTACAGGACATTGTAATAAAACATCCCATTTAAGTGTAAAAAAACAGTGTGGGAATGTTTCGAGAAATAGAATGTAAAACTTAACTCTGCTTGAATAGTGTGATGTTATGTTCCATTCTGTATGCAAATCGAACTGCGTCATACCATATTACCACAAAAGATTGACATTTGATATTATTTTGTTCCTCTGACAGATACTTCCTGGTTTGTTCCTTGGAAATTATAAAGGTAAGATGAGTTTTATTAGTGGCTTTTGAAAAATACTATGCATTGCATCCCTAGCATTGGGGCTGGGGGTTTACAACTCTATCCCCTTATGCTTAATCCTCCCAAAGGACAATGGCTCTGTTTGACTTATTTGAAAGAAATAGGGGTGTCACTCTGATCGGTTTTGCAAGCAGTTTGAAATAACAAATATAACATTAAAAATTAAAAACAATCTTAGCTTCAAGGGCTAATATTCTATAGCAGGGCTCTTCAAACTTGGCAACTTTAAGACTTCTAGACTTCATCTCCCAGATTTCCCCAGTTGGCTGAGAAATTCTGGGAGTTGAAGTCCACAAGTCTTAAAGTTGCCAAGTTTGTAAACACTTATTCAATAGGCAAAAGTCTGATTTTGCTTTAAAAAAAAAAAGCAGACCTTTTGGGATCTGCATGCAGTATGGTGTATCTTCTTGAGAAATTAAAATTGGACCAGGGAAATGCCATTTGCTCCCCCTTATCTAGAGCCCTTACTTCCTTTTCAAAATAGATCCATTATTATTTGCAGCTATTCACTTCTCCTTAAGTGTTATTTTCTTAGGGAATATTTGGCACTTCCAGGCTGTCCTCTCCCCGGCCCAATTGTTGCTGTTTTACACTTAGTTCCAGAACCTGGAAAATCTAAATAGGTAGAAACCCACATTCCTGTTAGCTCCTTTTGAACATTGCACCATCGCAAAAGTCGTGTCAGAAGGAAAATAATTTCACTTTATAATTTCCATTAAACTTTAGTTTCAGAGTTAAAAGGGGGACAGTTTCATTTCTTCTGCGAATATCAGAAACTGCAGCCAGAAAATGCTCAGCCTTCATTTCACATGCTGTCTCTGTCTTCAGTTTCTCCAGCCATTTCTGAGGAACGCTGTCTTTTTAATGTCCTTTACGGCCCAACTCTGGACAAGATTGGTTAATTTTAAACAGCATTTACCCAAGTAAAACAACTTCAAACTTTGGCTTGGGAAGCTACTTTGCTTCAATTGGCCGTCTTTCATATTCCTCATGGTTTAGACAGAACCCCCTCATCCAGACTGAAAATAGAAGCGAAAGCTGTAGGAGAAGGTGAAGGGACCAAAACTACTTTAATTCAGTTTAAGTTGTTGTGGTTTTGTAATTTGAAACTGCTTTGTCTCTTAAAAGATGAAATATAGATGCGTTTCCCATTTGCTTCAGCCTTCCCTTTTCGATTCTGAGACAGACATGAAATGACAGCCCCTCGATCCTACTTCGCTGAATTAATTGTTCAAAGTTACATCAGAGAAATGGCGTGTTAAGAGTAGCGGGCCTTTGAAGGTTAACCACACAACGAAGAGAGAAGATAGAATTGGAGGTTGTTCCTTTGAAAAGCACAGTTCCATGCTGCTGAACGGTGCATCTCAGCTCGGGCGAGAGTGCACCACTTCAGATCATGCTTTTGACATGGTGTTCCTGTTTCATCAGAAACCCCCAAATGCATTACATTTTGCACGCATGACGTCCGAATGATTAACATAATTGCTAAGTCATGCTCTTCCCTCTCGTTAAGAATTCTGCTTAGGCCTTCGTTAGACTATAGCAATATAGCAAATAGCAATAGTAGTAGACTTATATACCGCTTCATAGGGCTTTCAGCCCTCTCTAAGCGGTTTACAGAGAGTCAGCATATTGCCCCCAACAATCTGGGTCCTCATTTTACCCACCTCGGAAGGATGGAAGGCTGAGTCAACCCTGAGCCGGTGAGATTTGAACCGCTGAACTGCTGATCTAGCAGTAGCCTGCAGTGCTGCATTTAACCACTGCGCCACCTCGGCTCTAGAATGAAAAAATAATGCGAATGGCCACTTTTCTGAAGCTAAACATTGCATCAAATGCAAGGGTGGGTTGCTAATCCCGTTCCAACCGGTTCGGTTGGAACGGGGCGGCAGTGTCCTCGTGGACGCGCGCAGTTCACGCATGCGTCTAGGCGCCTGCACGATGCTCCAGCTGCTCGCGGAGAATCGCGCAGGCGCTGTATGTGCCATGCGCCTGCGTGGAAGTGCAGAAGACTTCAAAGACCGGTAAGGAGCGCAGGCGGGTGGGTGGGCCCTTCGGCGTTCCCGGAAGTTACTTACTTCCGGGTTCACCGACCAACCGGTTCGTGGGGACCGCCGCAAACCGGTTGAAACCCACCCCTGATCAAATGGGAGATGGGTAAACTTGGATTTATCAACAGAGGGGAGATGAAGGTTTGTGTCTGTAAGAAACAGAGACTGGATTGATGCACACAATCTCATCTGAAACTTAGTGGAATCATACTGCGAAGAAATTTGCTTTGCAATATGAGCTTAAAGTCAGAGGCACACGGTGTCACGAAACCAAGACCTGGTATTTGTTTCTCACTTTGGTTCTTTTATATCTTTCCTTCTGTAGATACGAAAACCAAAATATAGCTTAGCTTTAAAAAAAAAAAAAGATTTGTTTGTGTCTACGGCAAAAGGCAGCACTTAATGAAGTTCTCCAGTCTTACTACTTCATTTTTTTTTTGTATAAAATGACCCCTGATATACTCTTGAGCCATTCCTAACAGAGGTAATATATAAATAATTTGAAAGAAAAAATAAAATAGCAATAGCAATAGCAGTTAGACTTATATACCACTTCATAGGGCTTTCAGCCCTCTCTAAGTGGTTTACAGAGTCAGCATATCGCCCCCACAGTCTGGGTCCTCATTTCACCTACCTCGGAAGGATGGAAGGCTGAGTCAACCTTGAGCCGGTGAGATTTGAACCGCTGAACTGCAGATAGCAGTCAGCTGAAGTGGCCTGCAGTACTGCACCCTAACCACTGCGCCACCTCGGCTCTTGCCCTCCCCTCAAATAGCCAATATATGAATAAGTTATTCGTTTTGTCAGTCCAGTATTGAATATCAGAATTAACATAATTTCTTAGTGAATATTAAAATCAATATTCCACTTGCGCATCTGTATGAAATAGAGAATTTACTCTTCGTGTTTAAATTAAACATACAGATGATGCTCAGGTACACATATTGAACTGGAACTGTGGTTAAAAGTTCTTTCTCTTCCATTGAGTGGAGCCTATTATGGTCTGTATATAATTCAATCCCACCATGACAGTTTAGCTTTCTGTGTGACAATCTGCTAGTTCTTGATTTATGATTATTTATTCAGTTTGATGTTTCATTTCATTTATTCCATTTGTATGCCGCCCTATCCCGAGGGACTCAGGGCGGCTAACAAGCAGGGGGGGGGAAAGGGGGGGATACCACAAAAGACAAAACAAACAAATTAAAAACAGAGCAACAGTCACAACAGTTTAAGTGGGGCTGGGAACTCATCAGCCCCAGGCCTGCCGGAACAGCCAGGTCTTAGTGGCTTTGTGGAAAGCCAGAAGGGTGGTGAGGGTCCGGATCTCCACGGGGAGATCGTTCCAGAGGGCCGGAGCGGCCACAGAGAAGGCCCTCCCCCGAGGGGTCAACAGTCGACATTGGCTAGCTGATGGTATTCGGAGGAGGCCTAATTGGTCGTAGGGAGGTGATTGGCAGGAGGCGGTCTCTCAAGTACCCAGGTCCAATACCATGTAGGGCTCTAAAAGTAACAACTAGCACCTTGAAGCGAGTCCGGAGACCAACGGACAGCCAGTGCAGCTCGCGGAGGATAGGTGTAACGTGGGTGTACCGAGGTGCACCCACAATTGCTTCACGCGGCTGCATTCTGGACAAGCTGAAGTCTCCGAATGCTCTTCAAGGGCAGCCCCATGTAGAGCCCGTATCACCAAGACAATTTTTAGTATCCAACCATGAGTCAAAATCCTCTGCAGAATTAAAGACATCTGGTAAAAGGAAATTGAGCAATGCCCACAGTTCAT
The DNA here is from genome assembly GCF_051295495.1 of Thamnophis sirtalis. Lineage (NCBI taxonomy): Eukaryota > Metazoa > Chordata > Lepidosauria > Squamata > Natricidae > Thamnophis > Thamnophis sirtalis. Next base: position 174,390,828 of record NW_028261382.1, read on the forward strand.
GAAGATTATTCTGTAAAGGAGTTCCTGTTAAGGTCCTGTTATACGAGACCCTTGGAAAAAAAGTTACTTAAAACCCATCCTCAGAGTTACAACCATCGCCCCACCATCATGCAGTCACATGATTGCAATTTGGGTCCTTGGCAGAAAGCTTGCATTGATAATGGTTGAAGCATCTTGCAGTTACATAATCATGGTTTGGGAACTTCCCAGTCAGCAGGCAATGTTAATTGGAGAAGCCAAATTTACATGCTATGATTCACTTAACACAGTGTTTCTCAACCTTGGCAACTTGAAGATGTCCGGACTTTAACTCCCAGAATTCTGGCTGGGGAATTCTGGGAGTTGAAGTCCGGACATCTTCAAGTTGCCAAGGTTGAGAAACACTTGACTTAAACAACATGTGATTCCCTTAATATAGAGCAGTGGTAGCACTGTGGTTAGAATGCAACATTGCAGGCTAACTCTGCTCACATGGCCAGGAGTTCGATTCCTTCGATCCTGACCGGCTCCTGGGTGACTCAGCCTTCCGTCCGTCCGATGTCGGTAAAATGAGGAAAACAGATTGTTTGGGGCCAATATGCTGACTCTGTAAACTGCTTAGAAAGGGTGGCTTATATTGCTAATATTAATATCCATGGATAAAACATAATAAAATTGGATCTGGTCATGCGACGACTCATTTAATGACTGCATCACTTAGTAGCCAAAATTTTGGTTCTAACTGTAATGGCAAGTCAAGAATTACCTGTGTTCCGTTTTTGGATTGGATGGGTCATACCTGAGCAGACTTTTCTCTATTTTTTGCAATCTTCCTGAAGAGTTTTGCTCAAGGAACAAGCAGCTGTGGCTAGAAGCAAGGGGAATTCTGGTAGTTAGAATTCCACCACATTTTAAAATTGCTGGGGTTGAGAAATACTGCCCTAAAGCATTGCAGGAGAAACTTTCCAATTTCTTTAGAATTAATGTTGATGCAGCTTTTTTCCCCCCAGTAGCTACACCAGGCAAGCTATTAAGCCGGGTCTTAATCTAGATTTGTTTTCCCCCTCAAGACATAAAATTCACACGGTACTAATTTTGAAAATAAATGTTACTCTTTTTAAAAAAAAATAGCAAAAGATTAAAAAGATCGATCAGATTATTTTGATTCAGGGATTAATGTGGTCATCAGAGCAGTTGGCTTTGTCCTAGTCGTTCGTAATGGGAGAAGCCAGGGATTTTCCCTTCAGCAGAAAAAAAATAAAATCTCTGTTTAAGCAGCTTTTTCTATTGTAGAGAGAGGTGTGATGGAGGGATAAGCTGTTGAATGTGTTTTTTCAATTAAATGTAAATTTTGAGCCTTATAAAACACAGAGGAGTTTGCAAATAAGTATGTGAAACTCGAAACAATTCGGGTAACCTTTAATAATGCTAGAATCCCGCCTAATCATGGTGGCAAACCTTATAATAAATCATGTTTTCTGATTCTATCAATTTCATAGGATCGAAAAATCAAAACACCTTCAAATTATATTTGGAGTTCACCTTCCATGACCTTAATAGGTTAGCATCAGTTGTGGGATTCAAATAATTTAACAACCGGTTCTCTGTCCTAATGACCAGGTGGGTAGGCGGGGCTTAGTGGTCATGTGACAGTGTGGGCGTGGCCAGCTCAACATTACCTCCCACAGACCTGTTAGATCGCACAGGGTCGGCCTCCTCCGGGTTCCGTCTACCAGCCAATGCCATCTGGCTACCACCCGGGGGAGGGCCTTCTCTGTTGCAGCTCCTGCCCTTTGGAATGAACTCCCCGCGGAGATTCGGACCCTCACCCCTCTCCAGGCCTTCCGGAAAGCCGTCAAAACCTGGCTGTGCCAGCAGGCCTGGGGTTGATGAGTTCCCCTCCCCTCTCGACTTGTATGGCTGTGTGATTTTCGTGTATTTTAATTACGTGTATTGTGTTTGTATCCCCTTTCCCCTTTTGAGTTGTTCGCCGCCCTGAGTCCCTCCTGGAGAAGGGCGGCATACAAATAAATTAAATCTTAAATCTTAAATCTTATTCAGGTCGATGAGCACTTTGCCTTAGCTGTTACAATGTAAGAAGGGTTAACCGGAGAGGCAGTTTCTGTAAGCAAGGCAATAAAGATTAGACTAGAAACAACACCAGAATGTTTCCTTCCTGCCTTCCTTACAGGATTAGCCCTGTAAAGTGGGGAAAAAACAAAATGAGATTTATTCCAACAACCGGTTCTCTGAACTACTTAGAAAGTTACGAACCGGTTCTCCCGAATAGGTGCGAACCGGCTGAATCCCACCACTGGTTAGCATGATACTTCCATATCTACTTTCATAACAATCCAAAGCGGTACGTTACACTAGAGGAAGATGTCTCAATATTTCTTGGATGCTTACAAGAAACAAGTTACGTGCACCTGATGATTTTATTCCTTCGTCTCCTCTTTGTTACAGATGCTCGTGACACCGAACAACTAAAACAGAATAACATCACACACATTCTTTCCATCCATGACACTGCTCGGCCCATGTTGGAGGTAGGATAAGAAACTTACAAAACTTAAACCAATGTGGTTTCAGAAGAAATAAGAAGGAAAAGGATATTTTAGCATTGGTACAATATTTCTTTAGGACTATTTCTTTAATGAGCTACGAATTAAGAGGAAGGAGGAAATTGTTAAAGAATGATTGTGTAGGTGCAAGAAGTGGGCTTTTTCTCAAGAATTCCGATTGCTGTTTTTCCATCGATCTGCTCAAATGAGTCTAATGCAGGGGTGAAATGCTACCGGTTCGGACCGGTTTGTCTGAACCGGTAAAAACATGCCAGCTGTTCACCTGAACCAGTAGTAAAAAAAAAAATGCTACCGGTTTTTCTGGACAATCAGCTGTGCAATTTATATTAATCTAAATCGCATAGCACAGCGGATTCCCTCCTTGCTGTTCGCTTACCTTTGTAGGCGCGCTCAATAGCAGGCTCCGCCCACCCACCCCCGGATGTCAATTTGACGGTCTGCGCATGCGTGGAAGGTTCTAGGGATCAAATTGTGCTCACATTGCTACCGAACTAGTAGCAAAGGTAAGTGGATTTTACCGGTTCACCGACAAATGCGCGCTCGACAAAAGCGCGCCGGCGAAACCATGGCGAGAAAACCACGACGTCGAAATCGCGCCGATGAATGAGCGCAGAAGCGGGCCAACAACAGCGCACCGACAAAAGCGCGCCTTCAACAAACAACTAATAACAACCTAATAACCCTAATCCTAACCCTAAACCTAGTCACCTCGGCTCTTGGACAAGAGGCGCTCTCCCCCCCCCCCCCAACCTTCCTCACCAAATGCTCGGCCAACTGCTCAGGCTGTTAGGCTTCTGGAGGGAATGTCTGGCTGCCTCATGGGGAGGGGGGGTAGTGCTTATCTTTTGAAAGGGGAACGTTTGGCGTCTGGGAAAGCAGAAAGGCTAAAGGGAACCGGAGGATGGGGGTGGGGGGCTCCTCCAGGGCAGCCCGTGCAAAGCTGGTGCTCTGTGCAATGACTTACTTCTCCAAGAGGGCCATAGAGCCGAGGTGGCGCAGTGGTTAAATGCAGCACTGCAGGCTACTTCAGCTGACTGCAGTTCTGCAGTTCGGCTGTTCAAATCTCACCGGCTCAGGGTTGACTCAGCCTTCCATCCTTCCGAGGTGGGTAAAATGAGGACCCGGATTGTTGTTGGGGGCAATATGCTGACTCTGTAAACTGCTTAGAGAGGGCTGAAAGCCCTATGAAGCGGTATATAAGTCTAACTGCTATTGCTATAGCTGTGCTGGGCTGACCCGCGACTTCCCTTTTGTGCCTCCGGAGGCTTTTTTGAAGCCTCCGGAGGCTGAAAAACTGCCCAAAAAATGAAGGTGAAAATCAGCTGGCCAGCGCGCACATGTGCGCTGGAGCTGACATAGGGCAACGCCTCGTGTGCCCCAAGAAATGGCTTCGCGTGCCGTCAGTTCGCCATCACAGTCATAGCCACATCATGATAAGTTAATGCTGTCTAACTTCCATGTGAGGTTTGCATCCAGCATATCAAAGTTAAAACTCTCACGGCCTTCAGGAAAGCCGTTAAAACCTGGCTGTTCCGGCAGGCCTGGGGCTGTTGACCTTATTGTTAAGGTCCAGCCCCGATTAGAACGAATTCATGTGTTGTGAATTTTAAACCATTCTTTTTATTTTCCTTCTCTTTTCTTTCCCTTTTTTCTAAGCCGCCGAGAGTCCTTCGGGATTGGGTGGCCTATAAATAAAATAAAATGAAATAAAATCAATAAATCAATGAATCAACGAATCAACGAATCAACAAATCAACAAATCAACAAATCAACAAATCAACAAATCAACAAATCAACAAATCAACAAATCAACAAATCAATCAACAAATCAATAAATCAATAAATAAAATACAGAGATGCCACTCTCCCTTTACGATTCAGTCCCTAGAATTTATGCGATGTGATTCTATCACTTTGAGGCATCTTGCTCCTGTGGTCGTCAAATGTTGCTTACATCTGTTGTTATATGCAAATAAGTTTATAAATCCAGTAACGCGGGATATCATAGATACAGCAAGCTTACAACAGCCCTCATATCTTCACAGATCCTACTCCCGTAAATATAGTGATACGAGTAAAAAATAGAAGATTTTTTTTACAAACTAGTAAAAGAGAAAGACGACTTCAGCTAGTACTTCCCAGAAATCAGTAGCAGTTTGTGGTGGGGAGAGCATTACACAAGTATCTCTTTGTTTGAGAATGCTATGAGTAGTGGTCTGGAGTAACCTTGGGTTCCACCAATGCTGAATTTTGGCACAAGGCTGGAAATGAAAATTTTAAGTCAATGTTCTTCATTCTTCACTAGTAGCTACTAAGACGGCTGAGAATATACATTCTTTGTACACATTTGCTTCAACTCCTATAGAAAATTTCACTGACTTTTCTTTAAAGATCACTGATCAAATTACATTTTGCTTACTTAAAACACATAAAAGTTGAAGTTAAAACAAGGATTTTTTTCCCCATCTTAAATATTTAAGATTAAATATTTATCTTCTGTTATCTCCCCGGAAAAAAATAAGTGTAGTTGTCCTATCTGAGGTTCATTTAGATAGTCCTTAATATTCTTAATGTTAATAAGAGGGGCTTTTAAAGCTTCATAACTATAGTCTTATGGGAAATAGTGCCGTAACTGTCATCAGAACCTGAATCATAATTACTACGTTGCCAACAAAAATTTACAGTCTGCAGACTCATAAATAATATATTTAAATCCTAAAGGTTTCCATGTTTTCATTAAAACTCTTGTATATGTATCTTGCATATTAGCAAGCCATTTGACTTTTAATCCTGTTCCCCAAAACTAAATATAGTTCTTCCATCTTTTTTTGTCCCTAAGGAGTCAAACAAAATCAAAAAATCTGAAAATAAGTTGTTGATACCTAGGAGAAGTTACTGATCTCGAGGGGGGAAAGTCTGTTGTTGATCTTTTTGGAGAAGTGTTATGTTTCATTCGCGTGAACACTTTTTTTTTTCTGAAATGGCTTTGAGTCTTTGGCCTCCTAGTTACTTTGGTACAATATTCCAATGATGCCCTACGAACTTTATAGGAATTTCAACGTAATCTAAGCTACATCCTGAAGGATAGGATTCAGCAATAGTTTTCGCTAATGTCAAGATCAAACAAACTTTCTGATATATTCAGAAGAGTAACTTATTGCATAATCTTCAACCCACCATGGTGTGTGTGTGTGTCTGTGTGTGTTCCTGTGTGTAACAATCTTGTTTTTTTTCATATAGTAGGATGCTCATCTTCGGTGGTGAAGTAACGGTACATTGGCTTCACTTATTGCTGGAATTTTTGAATATTTTCAATAATAAAATGAGTCAACATCTACCCTGGGTGACGGCCCTTTCCCCCCCCCCCACCTGCCTATTTGGTCCTATAGTAGGGCTGACCAAAACTCTTGTTTTAGTTTTGAGAAAACCATGAGAAACCAACTGCTTCCTACTCGGGCCGTTTTCTGACGAAATGTCCCTCCTGAAAGGAGAGTATCCATTCCTCATCTGTTGATGTGGCATGTCAAAATAACATATGGGGGCTTTTTGGGCTAACCTGAAAGAACTTTGCCAGGTGTTTGAGGCTTCTTATTTGCATCTGGCTTCACAATTAGGTACCCTGAAGTTTTGTTTTTGGCTATTAAAAATGTTTCTTGGAAGTCATCGTTGAAAAAATTTACATAAATTTTAATACCGAGAAGTGCAATGCCAAAAATAATGTGATGCTTATTCCTCTCTCTCCCCACTGCTCCCCAACCCCCACTTTTAAAAAAAAAAAATTGGTCTAGAAAATTGTGCCGAGGTTCAGACCGTTTAAAAGATTGCTTTATTACTTTAAATTTAAAAAAAAAGTAGTGATTCATTGATCTGTAAATGGATAAGGAACTGAAATGTAAAGTTATTGTAGTGTCTTAAGAGCATTTGCAAAACGGACATCCAGGTTCCTATAAATTGGTTGTCTCATTCGAAAGAATGTATGTTCCAATTCTAAAGACGATCGTAGAAAATGTCTTTAACAGAATGTGCTTAAAATTTTGATGGCCACGTTTTCAGCATGTGGATTATTAATTTTATGTAATCAAGCAACACACTTTGTCAGCTAAAAACAATTCCCATGAAATGAAGTATTGAAGGTTTTTGATGTGACTTGTTTGCATCTGTGATTGTTTGAAAGTAAAAGATTTCCTATTGACTTCATTTTTTTTAAAAACAGATTAGGCACAGCAATAGTTATTTCTAGGCATTCTTTGAACCGTATAAAACATGAATGAACATTGTGGTCTCATTTTTTTTTTTTTGACATTCAGGTTTTCCTTTCTCAAGTTCTTCTTTTAACAATAAAAAACTGTACAGTTTATCCATTCCTTTAAGTAGAATTTACACTCAGGTTGCAACTAAAAACTAAGAAGAGATTTAAAACAAAACAGATAAAAACAAGATTAACTGAAGAAAAAAAAAATGGTGATTATGTGGTAGCCAAAGTGGAATTGAATCTTCCATAGTTCTATAAGACTTAACAAAGCAAAAAAATAACAATATGTTTTTAAAAAATGTTTAACTCTCTCTCTATATATCTATCTATATCTATCTATCTATCTATCTATCTATCTATCTATCTATCTATCTATCTATCTCTATCTATATATCTATCTATCTATCTATCTATCTATCTATCTATCTATCTATCTATCTATATACACACACACATACACACACACAAACATATATCTTAATAAGTAACTTCATTTTACATCTATAATTTGTGATTAAAAATCCAGTAAATATAATTCATGTGAACTATAAATTACCTAGCTTAAAATATTGCCATTGTTAAATTCTAAATGAAGTGTATATTTTGGATACATGGATAATCTGAAACTCTTGAAGATACTAATACTTAAGCATAGTGTTTCCAATACAGAAGTTTTGACTCTTGAGAAAGTTTCCTCAAACAGGTCACAAAGGTCTCATTGATGTGGTACCATTTTGTAGGGAGTGAGTACGAATGCTAGAAATTTGGCTGAATTGACTGCCAAAGTTGAAAGAAAGAAATCTTGAAATCAGAAGACTTACGCTAGTTTTGTTAACTCTCCCTTTGTATCGGTTTAACTGTTTTCTTGACTTTCAGGGCCTAAGAGAGAAATAAAAGGTTTATGCTTGTGGTTAACTTTTCTCTGATGAAATAGAAAACTGAGAGGAAAATGAATTTATTGGCTTCCCATTCTGTCAAGCGTATTAAGGTGCGTTGGAATCTGGAGGAGCGGATCTAGAATCTGGCTTTTGCCCGAAAATGCATTTAGTTACATGTTGTTTTCTATACTCCGGGTATTATTCCAGCGTCATGGTGTTACACATTTTCTGGTGTGCTTGTTTGTAGGATATGCTCCATTGCTATTTCATGAAATTCCTACTCACAGGTGCTGCCTGAAGAGAATGAGTGTGAAACTACTTCTGCTTGATAGTTTTGCATGCACGAAGGGCTGTGCCTGCTGCCACTTTCCAGAGTATCTACACCATTATTTATTACCCATATTCTGATTTCCGATGGTTAGTCAAAGGAGAAACTCCTTTCCATCCCATTTCTGGACACATCGACATGCTGCAAAGATGCTATTGAATCAGGTGGTACCAGGCAGAATAGTATCTGCTGGCCAAAAAATATTGTATGATTAACAGAACAGCAAGGAGGACAATAAGTATATATTTTTCAAATGCATGTGTTCTAAATTACTCTAATATAGAATTGGGCAGGGAGAGAAAAACATTTTTAATTTATTTTATGTACCAGCTGTTGTGGCCCAGCAGGAGCTGTTGGAGCTGCCACCAGAGTCCGACAGCGAGGGGCCCTATGAGTCGGCTCTGGAGGATGTGGAGGACCCTGGACAGGGTTCCATCTCCGAGCAGGCTGGTTGGCCACCAGGAGGCACCTGAGCCTTGGACCAGTGGGGAGGAGACAAGGGAGAGTGATCCGGACGCCAGCAGTGAGTTGTTCCTGGATGCCCGGCACCGAAGAGCTAATAGGCGTCAGGAACAGTTGCGTAGTTACCGGAGGTAATTGCACTCAGCTGGTGGTAATTAGGCTCCTCTCCAGACTATAAAAGGACTGCTTGTGCATACGCCCCTCTTGCAGAAGTCAATGCAGGAACTAATGTTGGAGAACATTATTGTGCGCTTGGCAGGCTGGATTGCTGCCAAGCCTTATTTGTGCTGGATTGCTGCCCAAGCTTGTCTGTGCCGGTTTGCTGCCAAGGCCCTGTCTGTCTGTTAATTAAATGCCGTAACTTATCTTTGGCTCGGAGTGTGTTGGTGTGGGACGAGGGGGGGGGGTCAGAACACCAGCTAACCTTGATTTGTCCTGCAATTAAATTGTTTCTTTTGGGGAGTCAAAACAAAGGAAAAAAAATGAGAGAGAGGAACTTTGCAGATTTTGGAACTGTCATGGGTTTGTTTGTTAAATTTCTTCCAGAAATTCAAAGCATAGCGTTCTTATCTCCCATTTTCCCAACAACAATCTTCTGGGTTATATTGGTTCAGAGGCTCCAATGAACTTCTATGGCTAAGGATGGACTCAAATATGAGTCTCCATTAACAATGATGCCCCCACAGTACTATCCAAAGATTGCAGTTGAATTATACTTTTTAATACGAAAGAGAAAATTATTAAATATAGGGGGAAATAACCAAATGAATTGTTTTTAATCAATTAAATCACATTTAGATTTTTATCTTGGCCACATTTGCTTTTTGAAGTATGCCTTTTAGATTTTGTCTTGGCTCCTGCTTAATACTTAATTGGGAGAATCATGTGAAAATGATGGTTTTGCAACAAAGTTTATGCAAAGCACTTCCCCATTTTAGCCCCCTTCCTTATCTCCATAAGTAAGAAGGATGATAGTATTGGGCCGGGGGGGGGGGGAATGTACAAGGTAGCTTTCAATGCACCCATCCAGTAGCAAGTATCAATTGTTGTAAAGAGATTTTGAATTTTTAAAGATTGGCTGGAATGCTGAAATAAATGAAAATAAGAAATTTTAACATATGGTTTATAGGATTAGCAATGCAGAGGACAGCTGGTTCTACAGTACTGCCTCCCATATCTGCCAATGATGAGGCACATCTAGTTGGAAGAGTTTGATATCCTTGTAGCTCTTCTGGAGGTGTGGACTTGCCAAATCAAGGGTGTATCCTTTGAGAAGATATATATGTAATGCAGAGGTGGATTCCTACCAGTTCGCACCTATTCGGTAGAACCGGTTCGTCAAATCTACCGAACCGGTTAGAAGAGGTTCCACCAGTGGACCCGGAAAGCAGGCCACACCTACAGAAGAGGTTCCGAAATTTTTTGAAACCCACTACTAGTGGGTGTGTAATGTCCCGCAGTTATCTACACATTAATAATGATCTAGTAATATTTCCTTATACATTTTAGGGACCTTTCCTTACATAATTGGTGTTTTCTTTCATACTTTTGGATTTCTAATTTCTGTTTCCATTAGTTGGCAATTGCTAAAACCAATCCCACGTGAAAAAGTATTCAAAGCCTTCTTGATTTTAATTGTCAGTTTATTTATTCCTGCACATTGTAATATTCATTTACATATCTCTGTTTTTCCACTGTTGTGCAAACACAATTCCAGCAGCTGCTAACATGTGTAAAATTAAATATATATTATACTCCCTTTCAAATAGCCAACAAAATATTTCTGGTTTTAATTCCATATCTTGCTTTACAATTGCTTCTAACCACTAACTTCTGAATAGCTACTTGGACCAACCTAAGTACTAATTCATAATTTCATAATTATGAATTTCCGGTCACATGGGCGGCAAGCTACTCCCATCCAGTCACATGGGTGGCAAGCCACTCCCACAAAAGAGGCCACACCCACAGAGTAGGTTCCAACAATTTTTGAAACCCACCACTGATGTAATGAGATCTTGAACATCTACTATATTTCATATATGAATGTTGACAGGGAGGATGATCTGGGACTGCACTGACTTTCAGCTTTTGGTTCTTTTACATAGAGAAAGCATCAAAGAGTTTGACAATGTTGATTGAATCCAGCAAGACGATTCTCGCGTGGTTTTTCACTTTTCATTCCTTCTGTTTTACATATAGTTTTTTGTAAGGACTGACCAAAAAAAGTGAATGCAGCTTATTAAAAATGATTAAGACTTTAGGATAGTACTGGTACAGCACTTTAATAATCTTCAAAAAGGAAAGTTTCTATTTTCAAAAGCCCATGCTAGACTTTGCTTTTTTAAAAAATAATAATGATAACCAATTATACATAGCAAGGAAAAGAATAACCATCTTCCCCAAAGGACATATGCATTTTATTTTCCACGTGCTGTAAGGAAGGAAGAAATGCATGGTAATTTATAGCATTAGAATTAAAAAGATACATTGAAATGTGATAAATAAAGCGAAAAAGTTGACTCTTTCCATTCCAGCAAAATTTCAATGCTGCATAAAATCTGGTGGATGAACCTTAAATCTTAAAATGCTTCCTGGGCACCACCCAGAAGAAAAACAGGTTCCTATCTCTGAATATGTTTTACTACAATTTTCCTCCCCCCCCTTTTTTTTTTTTCAGGGAATAAAATACCTGTGCATCCCTGCTGCAGATTCACCCTCGCAGAATCTGTAAGTATTTAAAACTGTGCTCAATTTCACCACTGCTATCTAGATAATAGTCCAGGTTTTTTTTAAAATGGAAGCAAAATATATCTGGATTTGCAAATATATGTAACTCCTTGACTTCTTTGGAAACCACAGTCTAGTCCAGTGATGACTAGCCTTTTCTGGACTGAGTGGCGAAAGGGCGCACGCTTCCCCGAACCACCAAAATGCAATGCACCCCCCTCGTGCATGTGCCCCGCCCCACACATGCACGCATAACTCCTGCACGTGCCCCGTGTCTGCATGTGTGACCCCACAAATGCCCCCTTCCCCCTGTGCATGCTCCACCTCACAGGAATGTGCGCACAAACCCCGCTGTGCTCAGTTCTTGCGCATGCGCGACAGAGACATGCAGATATACGCGTTGGAGCTGAACTGGGGCGATGGCTAACGTGCCATCAGAGAGGTGCTATAACGTGCCATAGGTCTTGGTCTTTTTCTGCTATAATGTGGATACAGATGTTTGGGGAAACATCACAGAGAATACAAGTCCCTATCTCTGTTGTAAAATTTCACGCGGTACGTAAGTGTTATATCTATAAAAGGAATTGGCTCCAGGTTTCGTGGGCGGAAATCTATAGGATCACATTAATAATGGCAGTACTGAATTGAGTCTATTAGCATCTGGTTTTGGTTAGGAAGAGGGGAAAAAATACTTGTACACAGCAACCTATATTGGTTTGTGAAAGATCAGTTTGAAAAAGAAAGCTGCCTTCTTGAAGGTTGCATAAACAAAGCAGTTAAACTTCTCTGAAATATTTTTTTTTAAAAATTATTTATTTATTTCCAAAACAAACATATGTTGTAAAAAATATATCAGCTGGTTACAAAAAGCTTTTGTGCATCTCTTCCACCGTCATCAAATATAATTCATATTAATTCAAATATCTTAACTCAAATATTTACTATATTAACATCATCATACCTCCACTTTTATTTGACTACAGTTATTTAAACATCCTTCATCCTTAAATATACCAAGATTCAATCCATAACCACATGCTGGCATTTCATTTACTTATTTATAAAATCCTCCATTAACATTAAGTCCTCATATCCTGTTTTAGCTAAACATCCATAATATTTAATACCAGTTTTCTAATCCTCCATGTATATAATTTATTATCATTATCCTTTATTTATTTAACTATATCCTATATCATAGCATTTCCCCCCATTAGTTAAAATTTAACTTTATATAGTTTTGGTTTTTTATGATAATTATTATTGTCATTAATAATCTTTATATGTAGTCCAAAAATATTTCTAACCTTCCCTTCTCATATCCAATTATTACTTATCATAACAACTCAACATTGTATACGTTTCTATCATTGTCAATTTTTATTTAACTATACCTATTACCAATGGATTTAACTAAGTTTAGCTAATTTTGAATTATACTCTTCCATCTATCAACCTGTATCTCTCCAATAACAAAATATTTTTTGTAAAGGAGATTTTAAAAGCCAGCAACTAAGGCATTAACATCACATAACAAAGGAAGACATCAGGGAAAAGACGAATCCTTTTTATAAAATGGTTTTTGAATGAATTGATGCTAAAAAGCTGCATATATTAGAAAACCCTGTATACCGAGTAGTAGGTGTCTCTGTATGAAGGAAAGCTAAGAACAAAAACATCATAGGAATCTTTCCTACGTTTATTTACGGGGGGGAAATACTTTAAATCTGATGCACTGGAAAGCTTTTGCATTAATGCAGTTTACTAATTGGCGTTGGTGTTTTGGTGGTTAAAAAGTACTTTCTGGTTAGGTGTCTGGGTAGATGAATAAGAAACAGAGGCTTTGTCTGACCTTTTGATGGAAATGCTTTTTCTAACCAGACTAATGACTTAGTACAGTGGTTCCCAAACTTGGCAACTTTAAGACTTGCGGACTTTAACTCCCAGCTCTGCTGGCTGGAGAATTCTGGGAGTTGAAGTCCACAAGTCTTAAAGTTGCCAAGTTTGGGAACCACTGACCTAGTAGAATTTGAGGCAGCCCCTCAAATGTTTAATGATCTCCTTATCTTTTTGAACCTGTGCTAGCCTTTTGCTACTTAAATGCCTGAAGGGCCATAGTACGTGGCACGTGTGGTGTGTTCGCTTTTGCTGAATCACAGATGTGCTGGGCCTATTCTCAGAAGGCTTTTTACTTCACAGCAGAGCTGTGCAGACTCGCAACTAAAGTGGAACAATACAAGCTACCCAAGAATATTCGAGCCACAGCTGCGCTTTGGGGTAGAGGCACTTCCTGATCATCTTGATTTGTTAGAGAAACAAAAACAGTTTCAAAGGGCCTGCCTGGAGCCCACGGAAGGAAACCGAGCGCTTGCCTTTTCGCTCCGAACAGAGTGCTCTGCCTCTTTCACTCAATGCTTTCGAGATATATTTTTAGCATATTTGCTTCTCACAGAACAGTGAGTTCCCAGTTGCAACTGCATCAGTTGATGATTTCAGCTAACTGCAGTGGTGGGATTCAGCCGGTTCGCACCTATACGGGAGAACCGGTTGTTAACTTTCTAAGCAGTTGGGAAAACCAGTTGTTGGAAGAAATCTTACTCCCCCACTTTATAAAGCTAATCCTGTAAGGAAGGCAGGAAGGAAACATTCTGGTGTTGTTTCTAGCCTCACCTTTGTTGCCCTGCTTACAGAAACTGCCTCTCAATTACCTCCCAAAGACCGATTCGATCGCACAGACTTGGTCTTCTCCGGATCCCATCTGCCAGCCAATGTCGGCTGGCCACCCCCCCGGGGGAGAGCCTTCTCTGTTGCAGCTCCGGCTCTCTGGAACGAGCTCCCCGTGGAAATCCGGACCCTTACTACCCTTCCGGCCTTCCGTAAAGCCACTAAGTCCTGGCTGTTCCGGCAGGCCGGGGGCTGTTGAAGCATCCAGCCCCACTGTAACGATGAATTCTGTTGTATTTTAAATTGTTGTATTGTCTTATTTATCCCCTTTCCCTTTTATTGTTTATTGTAAGCCGCCCGGAGTCCTTCGGGAGTGGACGGCATACAAAACTAAAACTAATAAACTATAACTCTGGTTAACCCTTTTTGCATTATAACAGCTATGTTGAAGCACCCATCGACCTGAGTAGTGCGGAGTTGGCCACGCCCACACAGTCACATGACCACTGAGCCACTCCCACCCAGCTGGTCATTAGGGGAGAGAACCGGTTGTTAAATTATTTGAATCCCACCACTGGCTAACTGGATACAAGGAGGACTCATGTTTTTTTCCAATCTTTTCCCAAGGGATGGTTCATAAGACACTGCCCTCTGCATGAGCTTCTCAAGATGATCCCAATATTGCCGTATGAGAGGCGTTTTGGCTCTTTCCATAGTGGTCAGTCTCTCAATCCAAAACCAAAGTGCTTTTCTCATCTGCCTCCTGCTACCTTCTCCTATTGGCATATTACGATTTATCAACCGTTGTTTGTAGCTTATGATTTATGAATGTATTGTATGATTTGGGGCAGTGTTTCTCAACCTTGGCAACTTGAAGATAGCAATAGCAATAGCAGTAGACTTATATACCGCTTCATAGGGCTTTCAGCCCTCTCGAAGCGGTTTACAGAGAGTCAGCATATTGCCCCCAACAATCTGGGTCCTCATTTTACCCACCTCGGAAGGATGGAAGGCTGAGTCAACCCTGAGCCGGTGAGATTTGAACCGCTGAACTGCTGATCTAGCAGTAGCCTGCAGTGCTGCATTTAACCACTGCGCCACCTCGGCTCTTGTCTGAACTTCATCTCCCAGAATTCCCCAGCCAGCGAATGCTTGTAGCTTATGATTTATGAATGTATTGTGTGATTTAGGGCAGTGTTTCTCAACCTTGGCAACTTGAAGATGTCTGGACTTCAACTCCCAGAATTCCCCAGCCAGCAAATACACAAGTTCACATACCCTTGAACGACATTGAGGATATAAATCCATTTCAGCTTGGCT
Organism: Thamnophis sirtalis; assembly: GCF_051295495.1. Lineage (NCBI taxonomy): Eukaryota > Metazoa > Chordata > Lepidosauria > Squamata > Natricidae > Thamnophis > Thamnophis sirtalis. Next base: position 174,406,026 of record NW_028261382.1, read on the forward strand.
CTGAGTTTTCTTTAGTCGCCGATAGAAGGGTGAAGGAAATGCAGCATTGTTTATTCTCCTGTCAACAGCTTTTAATACCATCATCCACGATATCCTTCTAAAGCAGCTGCTTGGGATGGAGTTGGATTGAGGTGCCTTAGTTGTTCCAGTGTGGAAGTCAGCTTTTATTCTTAGCCCTTTTTCCAAAGCGGTGGAATTCAGTTTGGGCCACTTATTAAACTAAGGGGGAGAAAAACTTAGTTTGTTTATTTGAAGGGTAAATGAATTGTGACCTTTTGGAAGAACATCCAGATAGAGTCACCTTCAGAAGTATTTTCAACACCCAAACAAATCCTAGCTGATTTGTTGTCTTGAAAACAGGCAGTTTCGAAATGATTTTTATGATATCGATACCTCGGTGGATAGTATTGAAAGATTTCACTCTTGTTTACAATTCGGGTCTCGCTTACCATTCGTCCTCCTGAAATGCTTGATTTGAATTAGTTAAAAGTTTTTTTTTTAGCTTTCCCCAAAGGCAGACATATGGGAATCCTGTATCCAGGGCAGTGGTGGGATTCAAATAATTTAACAACCGGTTCTCTCCCCTAATGACCAGCTGGGTGTAGGCATAGCTCGGTGGTCATGTGACAATGTGGCTGTGGCCAATTGTTAAGAGCAGCTTTCCCAAATGTTGTTTAGGACTAGTGAGTTGAATATCATCACATAGTCCTTTTTTTCAGAATTTATTTCAGAATGGTTTTTGATTGTAGGCCTTTCTTACCTCCCACAATTAAGAAGCTTTATTTGGGAATGTATGTATAAGGCATTTACATTTTATGGGGGATCTATTATGTATATTTTCTATGTATATTGCAGTTTACGTAAGACAGAGATCTACTTCAGCAGTTTTAACTGTTTGCCTAAAACAGTGGTCACCACTTGTGGACCATTGGTGGATCCACGAGAAAATTTTGGTGGTCTGCAGAAAAAAAATATTTGTATTTTTATATTGCACTGAATACTATTTATCTTTTTAAAAAATTCATATTAGTGGTCCGCAGGATTTAAAATTATGACTTTAGTGGTCTCTACGGTCCAAAAGGTTGCTTACCCCCTGGTCTAAAACACAGACTGTGTAGTGGAACCTAAGTGTCGTGACCCGTCAAAACCGTGCTCGACTAAACCGCGCCCGATTAAACCGCGTCGCTGACGTCATCAACAGGGCGACAACAGCCAGCGCGGAGAAAGAAGGGCGCTTTAAATAGCGCTTTGAAAGCAAGCCGATTCAACTTAAGGTAAGGGTTAGGGTTAGGGTTAGGGTTAGGTTTAGGGTTAGGTTAAGGTTAAGGTTTAGGGTTAGGTTAAGGTTTAGGATTAGGGTTAGGTTTAGGATTAGGATTAGGATTAGGTTAAGGGTTAGGGTTAGGTTTAGGGTTAGGTTAAGGGTTAGGGTTAGGGTTAGGGTTAGGTTAAGGGTTAGGATTAGGTTTAGGGTTAGGTTAAGGGTTAGGATTAGGTTTAGGGTTAGGTTAAGGGTTAGGGTTAGGGTTAGGTTAAGGGTTAGGTTAAGGGTTAGGTTTAGGGTTAGGTTTAGGGGGGTTAGGTTTAGGTTTAGGGGTTAATTTTAGGTTTAGGGTTTACAGCGTGCTTCTGTCTCCGCGCTGTTGTCGCCCTGTTGATGACATCAGCTACGCGGTTTAGTCGGACGCGGTTTAGTCGAGCGCGGTTTTGTGGTGGAACCCCTAAGTGTAGATAACAGAATTGTTGGCAACAACCCAACACTAATGACACATCTTGGATAGGGTTCTATCAGACTTGCACATCCACAAAACTTAGGGAATACACTCACACATTCATTGCAATATCTTTTTAAAATCCATCCAAGTCAATTTGATTACATTCACTGTTGCACCAACGCAAACCCCTCTTAACTTCTTGAATTCCACTAGTAAACTTTCTTCTCCTTTTTCTAGAGCAAGACATTTTAAAGAAAGCATTGCTTTTATCCATGAGTGTCGGCTTAGAGGTGAAGGCTGCCTTGTCCACTGGTATGTACTTAACAAGAGGTGTTCTAAATTGTATTCTTTCATTTATGGATATACAATGCGGGTCCTCCTCGACTTACCACCACAATTGAGCCCAAAATTTCTGTTACTAAACGAAACGTTTCTTAATGTTACACCCGTTTTACGTCCTTTCTTGCCACAGTTGTTAAGGGAACGACCTTGTTAAGTTGATAAAGTTAGTCACATGATGATGAAGTGAAGCTGGTTTCCCCATTGAGCCAAGAGCCAAGGTGGCGCAGTGGTTAAATGCAGCACTGCAGGCTACTGCAGGCTACTGCTAGATCAGCAGTTCAGCGGTTCAAATCTCACCGGCTCAGGGTTGACTCAGCCTTCCATCCTTCCGAGGTGGGTAAAATGAGGACCCGGATTGTTGTTGGGGGCGATATGCTGACTCTGTAAACCGCTTAGAGAGGGCTGAAAGCCCTATGAAGCGGTATATAAGTCTAACTGCTATTGCTATTGACTTTGCTTGTCAGAAGGTCAGAAAAGATGACTTTGGGGACACTGCAACGGTCGTAAATACGAGTCAGTTGTGAAGTCTCTGAATTTTGATCACGTGACCATGGAGTTGCTGCAATGGTCATGAGTGTGGAAAAAAATGGTCATAAGTCACTTTTTTCAGGGCTGTTCTCATTTTGAACTAAATGAACGGTTGTAAGTCGAGGACTTAGCCGTCACACATTGATTTCCCTTTGAAGCTGTTGCATTTCTGTTTTGTGACACCACTGGATGTACTAGCATTACTCTGCCCGTAGATTGTCTTTTGTACCAAAAAAAACCCCCTACCATTTAGAAAAAATTAAAACTTGGCTAAGCTCCTCCCAAAGTCAATTTTCCTAATGTGGGATATCGTTCTCCCGCCAAAGAACTTAGAGAACTGTTCTGATCCCCCCTTGTCCCACACCAAAGCACTCCGAGCCAAAGATACTTTATGGAATTTATTCACAAGACAGACAGGTCCTTGGCAGCAAACCGGCACAGATAGGTCTTGGCAGCAATCCAGCCTGCCAAGCTCACAATCCCGTTCTCCAACATTAGTTAATGTGTTGACTTCTGCAAAAGGGGCGTGTGCACAAGCAGTCCTCTTATAGTCTGGAGAGGAGCCTAATGACCACCAGCTGAGTGCAATTACCTCCTGTAACTGTGTAATTGTTCCTTACGTCTATTAGCTCTCCGTTGCCGGGCATCTAGGAACAACTCCCTTGGCTCCTCCCCACTGCTGACGTCCGGATCACACTCCCTTGTCTCCTCCCCACTGGTCCAAGGCTCAGGCGCCTCCTGGTGGCCAACCAGCCTCTCTGTGCCCTGCTCGGAGTCGGAACCCTGTCCAGGGTCCTCCACATCCTCCAGAGGCAACTCATAGGGCCCCTTGCTGTCGGAGTCTGGTGGCAGCTCCAACGGTTCCTGCTGGGCCACAACAGAGAACTATACTTTTTTTAAGGAGTGCTGTTATAATCGCTATCACGATAAGAATTCTTGGAGTCTCTGTCAGTTAAATTAATAAAGTTGAGATGTTTTGTGGAGTTTCTCTCACTTAAATGTTCCTAACTTAAACACTGATTTTTCAGAGCATGCTTTGTATTCAGTTCTGTCGATGGTGTTAACTTGACAGCTGCTGTCCACAATTTTAGAGCAGAGTTTTTCCAGCCTTACCTGGAATTGCCAAGCATTAAACATGGGATGTTCTGCATGCAAAGCTTGTGCTCTGTCAACGAACCACAGTTTCATTTCAACCTTAGTTCATTCCTATCTCATGTTCATTTCTTTATTCTCCTGGAAAGTTTACCATGCTTCTTTTATATCCAGCCATGGTCTTCAGTTTACTACGTAATTTTCACCTTCCATCTCTTTTCACTTGTGTTGGCATGGTGGCGCAGTCTTGCCGGTGTTTCCAGGAGTGCAACCTTGGTCGTGGCCTATATAATGACTATCACCGATTTTGGCTGGGAGGATGCATTGTCCATTGTCCGAGTGTCGAGATCGTATGCCAGCCCAAATACGGGCTTCCAGCAACAGCTTGAAGACTTTGAAAAAAACGAAGTGGCCCAGGTAAGTTCTTGAATCTTTGGCATCGCCAGCTTAAGTTAGAAGCCATGACTCAACTCTCATTACTATGTTAAAGTAATGATGATCTAATAGCTGATCAGCTGCTGTAAGGCTGTAGACCGAGATGATGAAATGAGAATGAGTTAGCAGGGTTACTGCCACTTTAAGAAGCTGTCTATATAAGGGAGGCCATGTGAGGCCATATCTCTCTCCATGTTATAGTTGAAGAGTGATTGATTGCCTGGTTTGCCTTGTAGATAAACCACTATTTGAAAGACAAAACCTCTGTGTACTGTATTTTGCTCCTGGGTTACCTCAAAGTAGTAGTCACACTGTGCATAGTCTGGCCTACTATAATAATTATTTTTGTTTGCTCTGAAATAGGAATTTTGCAAGCTAGTTGCTGAGCTCCATAACTTATTTTCATGGCTGGGATCAGAAGGAGCTTTTGTTAATGTAGAATGTGGATTCGATTCACAAGGTCCATGCTTCCATCAGACAATAGATGGCTGTTCCATGAGTGGTTTATCTTGTACAGATGCCAATAACCTTTATGGACTGGGGGGCCTCATGTGCCCACATTGTTACTTCGAATGTGTTGTGCATGACTTTCTAAAGCCAATCTTCAGAAATTTGGAGAAATTAGTATTTACTTCTCTTTTTTTGTAGGGCACTGTGCTAGCAAATGCCAAGATGTGGATGAAGGATGGAATATAGGCACCATAAGACAGTGGGTGGTGGCTCATATGACTATGCCCCTCCCTTGGTTTAATTTCCATGTATCCAGTGGTGGGATTCAAATAATTTACCAACCAGTTCTCTGCCCTAATGACCAGCTGGGTAGGCGGGGCTCGGTGGTCATGTGATCATGTGGGCGTGGCCAAGTCAATGTCACTCAGGTCGATGGGCACTTCGCCTTAGTTGTTACAATGGTAATAAGGGTTAACTGGAGAGGCAGTTTCTGTAAGCAGGTCAATAAAGATGAGGCTAGAAACAACACCAGAATGTTTCCTTCCTGCCTTCCTTACAGGATTAGCTTTGTAAAGTGGAAAAAAACAAAAGGAGATTTCTTCCAACAACCGGTTCTCCGAACTGCTTAGAAAGTTACCAACCGGTTCTCCCGGATAGGTGCGAACTGGCTGAATCCCACCACTGCATGTATCCCAAAGGTGCTTTTCCAAAAGACAACTGGACTTTCTTGGGTTTTTTTTCCCTTTAAAATGTTTCGCTTCTTATCCAAGAAGCTTCTTGGATAAGAAAATGAAATGTTTTAAAGTCCAGTTGCCTTTTGGAAAAGCACTTTTGAAACAACAGTGACCTGGATGATTGAGAATCTTCATAGACTAGGAGTGTTAAATTAAATTTCACTGAGGGTTGCATCAGGGTTGTGTTTAACTTTGGGGGGGGGCTGGGAAGGCATGGCCTGCAGGGGCGTGGCCAACATGACATCACTCGTGGCGGGGGGGGCGCCTGTGGTGGCCAGTGCACTCTGCCAGCAGAAACGGGCTCCCGGGCCCTGTTTTTGACCGCAATAGCCTCCTGCAGCTCTCTGCCAGTGAGCTCCATTTTTGCTGGCAGAGGGCTGCAGGAGGCTGTCGTGACTGAAAACAGAGCCTGGGACAGCCACGCTCAGCCCTCCAGAACAGTGTTTTCGCAGGCAAAGGCACCATGGGCTGGTCCTTCGCTGTTTCCAGGGTGGCCCCATGGGCAAGATCTTGGGCCTTGAGTTTATCGGTTCACTGACAAAAGGGCGCCTGACTAAACCGTGGTGACAAAACCACGAGTTCTAAACCACGCCGACGAATGAGCGCTAAAGCGTACCGACAACAGAGCGCCGACAGAAGCGCTCTCTAAACCTAACCCTAACCCTAAACCTGACCCTAAACCCGACCCTAACCCTAACCCTAACCCTGACCCTGACCCTGACCCTAAACCTTACCTTAACTTAAATCGCGCTTCTGTTGGCGCGTTGTTGTCGGCGTGCTGTCAGTGCATTGACGATGTTGCGGTTTTAGCACCACGGTTTTGTCGGCACGCTTTTGTCATCCGCACATTTGTCGGGTCACAGAGTTTATCACCCCTGCCATAGGCAAGTCTTCATGTGGGACAGCTGAATCTGTCCAAATCTATTTCCTTAGTGCCCAAGTGTGCTATTGGATGAAACACGCTGAATGGATTAGCCACCAGGCTAACATTGTTGAAGCTCTCCGCTCATAAATCTAAAGCTTTCTCTAACTGATCCTCATTCCCAATATATCAACTTCGTTATCCAAGTGTGAAAAAATTGGGACTCAAGCCATGTTTAGCTGTTTTCAAGTCTTGGGCCCTCCGGACTGAACCATTAAATTGTCATCTTAAAAAAGGGAAAGCAATTTTAAATACTTGGAGCTTAATAATATTAATAAATTGATGCTTAGTTAGTATTTGTAAGTTTGAGCAGTTTTAGTGCTAAATATTTACTTTTCAGAACTATAACCTATTGCACTTTATTGAGAATTACAGTAAATGGGAATATTACTGACTGGGGATATTAAGGGAATTTCCAATCTGGATATCTCCCTCTTTAATTTTCAACTTTTGCAATAATTTTATACTTAATAGTTGATAAAATATCCTTGCATTATATAAATATCTTTTTAAGAAGATCAGTGGATATAGATAATCCTTCTCTATCTCTCTCCCTCCCTCTGAATTTCAGTGTCATAAGATAATTTCTTCACTTGTCCTCACATGAATACATTGACTTTAAAAAAGGTATTAGCTTAGCATAGCCATATACTCCCTGCAAATTCATGGTCACTTAACCAGCCCCCACAAACAATTTAATAGGCTAGTTTTTTTTAAAAAAAAAATCTTGGGTATATCTCAATGCAAGGTAAGTAAGTGTCATCCTTACACTAAGATAAACTGCTTTGATATAAAGCAGCTTCATACACAACGACAGGATTCACTTTCCATGTTACAGCATGGTTTGGTTTGGTTTGATTTGATTTAGTCAGATAAGCCAGTGGTGACTTATTCATTCTTCTAAAGTAATACAATGTGTGAATCTAACTTTGTAGTGGTGAAATCTGGGAGAATGTCATTCTGGAAAAAAAAAGAAAACCCAGAAGCCGAATTGTTGGCCATGTCTACAAAAAGCAGCAAACACGAGCAAAATTTCTCAGCTTCCTGCAATTCACTTGTTGCTTTCAGATGTTGTCTCCCTCTTTGCTTGTTGCTAGTCATTTTGAACTTTTCAACCTGTGTGACATTTGACCATAGTCATACGGAATGTGCTACATGTCATTGCCATTTCATTTAACCGTTAAGACAGATTTGGAATATCATTGAATATGCAGTAAGTTTTCAGTTATATATATATATATATATATATATATATATATATATATATGTATGTATGTATGTATGTATGTATGTATGTATGTATGTATGTATGTATGTATGTATGTATATATATATATATATATATATATATATATATATATATATATATATATATATATATATATATATATATATATATATATATATATAACTTATTTATCAGCACAAATAAAAAAACACAAATATAACAAAGGCAACAGTAAAAATATTGGGTTTCTGTCGTGATGGACTCTTGTGACGAGCCGATTGACAGGTGATGGAAGCAGTTAGCTTCCTCCCATAATTTGGGCATACCGGGGGTTGTAAAAATCTAATAGATACCTTTCACCCTGGCTTCACTGATAACGGATAAGAGCCTGTGGCCTAATGGCTAAGATGTCTGCCTAGTATGTAATATAGCCCAGGTTCAAATCCCAGTAAGGGTATGGCTAGCTGATGAGAGCTAAATAGCTTGAAATAGATCTATACTAGTCTCCCTTTATTTATTTATCAGCACAAATAAAAAAAACACAAATATAACAAAGGCAACAGTAAAAATATTGGGTTTCTGTCGTGATGGACTCTTGTGACGAGCCGATTGACAGATGATGGAAGCAGTTAGCTTCGTCCCATAATTTGGGCATACCGGGGGTTGTAAAAATCTAATAGATACCTTTCACCCTGGCTTCGCTGATAACGGATAAGAGCCTGTGGCCTAATGGCTAAGATGTCTGCCTAGTATGTAATATAGCCCAGGTTCAAATCCCAGTAAGGGTATGGCTAGTTGATGAGAGCTAAATAGCTTGAAATAGATCTATACTAGTCTCCCTTTATTTATTTATCAGCAGAAATAAACACACACACACACACACACACACACACACACACACACACATACACATACACATACACATACATACATACACATACACATACACATACACATACACATATACATCATATACATATACATATACATACATACATACATACATACATACATACATACATACATATATATATACACACACACACACACACACACACACACACACACACACACACACACACACACACTGCATTAAGGGTTAACCGGAGAGGCAGTTTCTGTAAGCAGGGCAATAAAGATGAGGCTAGAAACGACACCAGAATGTTTCCTTCCTGCCTTCCTTACAGGATTAGCCCTGTAAAGTGGGGAAAAAACAAAAGGAGATTTCTTCCAACAACTGGTTCTCCAAAGTGCTTAAAAAGTTAACAACCGGTTCTCTTGAATAGGTGCGAAGCAGCTGAATCCCACCACTGAGCTTCTCCCAAGATAAGGGATAAAGGCATTTTCACTGTGTATGGTTTCAGTGCCCGAGGAAGAAATCTAACACATATATATATTCTATTAGGGAAGTATGTTAGATTTCTTCCTCGGGCACTGAAATCTTTTCTTGCTGCCCTACACAGTGAAAATGTACCACTGTTCCACAGTGAAACCCACCACTGTTCCACAGGCTTCTTTGCTTACTTAAAAATTGCCTTTTTGATGATAGACACACAGGATTCAGTGTTTTACTATATGAGTAAGCAATGTGTGTTTGTAGAAGAAAAGTAACCACGTATAGAAAAGACTTAAGTATCTGTTTCTGTCCATGATTCTTCTTATCTAAATGCCCCTAAATATCTCACCTGAATGTATTAAAACTCCTGAAACTTTCATTCTATGTGCATCAGACTCATAGTTACATCCTTACACAACTTCAGTAGTTCTGTCAGATGTCCAAATCCAATTAGTCCTCAACTTGCAACAGTCCATTGAGTGGCCGTCCAAAGTTACAACAGCACTGAAAAAAGCAACTTGCTACCGTTTTTCTCACGACCATTGCGGCCTCCCCATGGTCTCATGATCAGAATTCACCGGGATGGTGTTTATGACGGTTTCTTTGACCTGGGAGGGTGTCATGTGATCCCCCGTGACTACCTTCTGACGAGCAAGGTCAACGGGAAATCCAGATTCACTTAACAATCATGTTATTAACTTAACAACCGCAGTGATTCACTTCACAACCGTGACAAGAAAAGTCATAAGATGTGGCAAGACTCGCTTAATAACTGTCTCGCTTAGTGGTGTAAATTTTGGACTCGATTGCGGTCATAAGTCGAGGACTGCCTATATAAGGTGATGTCCCCTGTACCTGTATAGGTTCACCGACAAATGCGCGCTTGACAAAAGCGCGCTGACGAAACCGCGGGGAGAAAACCACGAGTTTGAAATCGTGCCGACGAATGAGCGCAGAAGTGCGCCGACAACAGCGTGCCGACAGAAGCGCGCTCTAAACCTAACCCTAAAGGTAACCCTGAACCCTAACCCTAACCCTAACCTTAACCGTAATCACGTTTCTGTCGGTGCTCTTTTGTTGGCGTGCCTTTGTGGGCGCGCTGTCGACGTCACAGTTTTAGCGCCACGGTTTTGTCGGCACACTGTTGTCGGGCGCGTATTTGTCGGGTCACGCCTGTATATGGTGAAATCCAGTGCAAGTGTTATAATGTCTTTTATGTGCTTGTACTGCTTCTTATGCGTGTCGTCGTATTAACATTTATCTACGTAATTGGACTAACTTGCGGGTTGTCTCTTGAAGTTTAGACAAAATTTAATGTGTAAACTGTCCTCTCCCAGTTTCCTTTCAACCTTCCTGAATTGTCTCTTGTGCTTCCCTCTTTCCAGTTCCGAGATTGGCTTAAAGCAAAGTATGGAGAAAACCCTTTGCAAGACAAACAAGATGCCGAGGCTCTTTTGCAGAAGCACAAACTCCATGCAGCCGATCCTTACAAATATGCGTGGAAGGCCGTGGAATGATATCATTGCTACGGGGACAGCCGAACATTTATTGTAACGTTCAGGGTATAGTCACAACTAAGCAGGGTAACTTGCACTCACATCTTTCTGCACGTGCCGAAAAAGGATTTGCTTGGAAAAGAATAATTGAGGGGAGGGCAGAAGGGGCTATTTGTGCTGTTATAATACACCTGCCTTTAAATATTTGAGGAGTGGGACTCCAGGACATGAACCTTGTTATACTCGTGGTTGATCTCGCCTTCATTAGGTGAAGGGCCAGTGGTGGGATTCAGCCGGTTCGCACCTATTCGGGAGAACCGGTTGGTAACTTTCTAAGCAGTTCAGAGAACCGGTTGTTGGAAGAAATCTTTTGTTTTTTCCCCACTTTACAGGGCTAATCCTGTAAGGAAGGCAGGAAGGAAACATTCTGGTGTTGTTTCTAGCCTCATCTTTATTGCCCTGCTTACAGAAACTGCCTCTCCGGTTAACCCTTACTACATTGTAACAGCTAAGGCGAAGCGCCCATCGATGCGAGTGGTCTTGAGTTGGCCACGCCCACCCAATCACATGACCACTGAGCACCACCTACCCAGATGGTCATTAGGGCAGAGAACCAGTTGTTAAATTATTTGAATCCCACCACTGTGAAGGGCCTACTCTTTTCCCTGCGGTGCGAAAACAGCAGGCCGCGCTCTCAGTGGCCAAATGCAATTTTCTGCAGATTCCTATTCTTCAGGCCATCTGCAAAGACAGGGTTTGGAACAGCTGCACTTTTCAAATTATGTAGGGTTTTTCTAAAGCGTGTTGGAGGGGGGGGGAATGTGTACCCCAGGGAGCGTCTTGTGCTGAACGGGAGTTCTGGTTTCGCTACAGCCAGGCCCGCAAGCAGCAGAAGAGTTCTGTTCAAAATAGCAGCTCTGTTCTTCAGCAGTGAGAAAAACGTTGCACCCGAATTAAGCCAGGCTCTGCTAGTGTATGCATGGCTGCTACTCTCCCGCGAATATCTTCGTTTAGAAATGATTATTCAAAGAGGTTCCACTCAAAATGTCTGCGTGAATCGGCTGATGGAAAAACATTACAGATAACATTGCAGTATTTATTGCCCTGGTGTTTGTCTCGGGGAAGCTGTTAACTGTTTCTTTGATCCTTTTAATACTTCAAAAGTGGAGGACAATTGAAAGTATATTGGAATGTACAGAATATATTTAAAGATTAAGACAGAATTAATCATGGCTACTGTGCTATAATAATGTCAGAAAATCCCCCCCCCCCAAATACTACTGGCAAAAATATTTTATTGTATATTAAGTATCTTGATGGGAAGTTTCATGTTTGACTGCTTTTCTCAGTGGAATATATTCAATAAAAGTTTCGGGGTGGTTTTTTTTTAATAAAAGAAACACCAAAGTGTGATAATATGTCGCCACTTTTAGAGGTCACCAATAATTGTGGTAGAGAAAATGTTAAATGGTCAAACAGAAGAGAATATTCTAAGTGTTCTGCAAAGGCTGGACTTTGTCTTCAATATGATTAAGTCTATGAATTATATCCCATACTAGAAGAGAAAAAAATAGGTTCAGATCCGTCAGAGGTGGGTTCCTACCAGTTCGCATCTATTCGGTAGAACCGGTTCGTCAAATCTACCGAACTGGTTAGAAGAGGTTCCACCAGTGGACCCATAAAGCAGGCCACACCTACAAAAGAGCTTCCAAAATTTTTGAAACCCACCACTAGTCCTTGGATATGATTATTCTACACTATCATGCTCCTATTTATAAAACTTAGTGCCTCTGTGAAAGGTAAGGATGACTACTGCGTTTGTGGTGCAATCAGAACATTGCGTGTATTGAAGTTGTTTTAACGCAAACCAAAGATGCCTTTTAAAAAACACATTTACATCCTATTCTTATGCATGCCAGTGCTGTGTGTGAGGTAATTTAAGGTGGTTCTGACAAGTGCCGTCGGCATCTTCATATCCGGTCACATGGGCAGCAAGCCACTCCCATCCGGTCACATGGGCAGCAAGCCACTCCCACAAAGGAGGCCACACCCACAGAGTAGGTTCGAACAATTTTTGAAACCCACCACTGAGATCCGTGCTTCTCATTAGATTAGGGGTGTCAAGTACGATTTCATTGAAGGCCGCATCAGGGTTGGGTTTGATCTCAGGGGCTGGGTGAGTGTGGCCAGCCCAACATCACTTGTGTTGGGGCAACCCTCCCAAGCTCCACTTTCGGCTGCAACGGCCTCCTGCAGTGCTCTGCCAGCGAAAACGGGACTTGGGAGGGCTGCCTCCAAAGCTCTGTTTTCACTGGCAGATGCACTGTGGGGCGATCCTTCGCTGTTTCCAGGGTGGCCCCGGGGGCTAGATCTAAGCACCCTGCGGGCCAGATCTTGCCCGCAGGCCTTCAGTTTGACACCCCTGCATTACATCAAAGAATCTGTCATTCTTTGAATATCATTTGGATCAGGGGTGGGTTTCTCGCCCCGTTCCAACCGGTTCAGTTGGAACGGGGCCGGCGTCGTCCTCGTGCACGTGTGCAGTGCACACATGCGTACTAGCATCTGTGCAATGCTCCAGCTGCTCCTGGAGGATCGTGCAGGCGCTGTATGCGTCCTGCGCATGCGTGGAAGCGCAGAACTTGTCAAAACCGGGTAAGAAACGCGGGCGGGCGGGTGGACCCTTCGGCGTTCCCGGAAGTTACTTACTTCCGGGTTCGCCGACCAACCGGTTCGCGGGGACCGCCGCGAACCGCCTGAAACCCACCCCTGATTTGGATTCTATATTCACATAAAATGTTCCATCCAGTGGTTTTGAATTTTATATATTGGTTTAAAACATGTATGTTGCCCAGCTTCAACAAAATATGAGCATCGAAAGTATAAAGTACTTTATGCTTAAAGTATATGGTGAGCCAATGCACCACCAATTACCTCCAATAGACCGATTAGATCCCACAGATTAGGCCTCCTCCGAATTCCATCAGCCGGCCAATGCCGACTGGCAACTACCCGGAGGAGAACCTTCTCTGTGGCTGCTCCGACCCTCTGGAATGACCTCCCCGTGGAGATTCGAACCCTCACCACCCTCCAGGCCTTCTGCAAAGCCCTTAAAACCTGGCTGTTCCGACAGGCCTGGGGCTAAAGAGCTTTTGCCCCCCTCCTTGAATGGTATGGCTGTTGTGTGCTTTTAAATTGTGTATTGTTATGTTCGTCTTTTTTATCCCCTGTCTGTACCCCCTTCCCTGACTTTAATTGTGAGCTGCCCTGAGTCCCCTTCGGGGAAAAGGGCGGCATATAAATGTAATAAATCCAAATCCAATCTTCCAATCAGAATACCAACATGATCCATATCCCTATTCTTGATATTAAGAGCCATGGGAGCCCAGTGGTTAGAATGTGGTACTGCAGTAGATTACTTCTGCTGACTGCCGACTGCCTGCAATTTGGCAGTTTGAATCTCACCAGGCTCAAGTTTCACTCAGCTTCTCATCCTTCCAAGGTCAGTAAAATGAGGTCCCAGACTGTTGGGAACGAGATGCTAACTTTGTAAACCGCTTAGAGAAGGCTGGAAAGCACCGTGAAGTGGTATATAAGTCTAAGAGTCAGGGCCTTTCGTGTTCAGAGTCAACTGAAGGTCAGGAGGAAGTTCATCCCACAAGATAGGGGCCACCGTGCAACCTATTGGAGCATGTAGGGCAGGCAGATAGCCTGGGGAAGAAGGTACATCCTGCACATAACTTGGCCACATAGGGCTTTATATGCATTTTGCATTGCATCAGGAAGCCTATTGATAGTCAGTAGCTGGCCAAGTAATGCTGTCACAAGGGATTAACTAGGCATGCTGCTGCATTCTCAACAAATTGTAGCTTCCGAGTCTTCTTCAAAGACAGTCTCACATACAGTCATTGACTGAGATGAGTAATCATATAAAATAATGAATATTAAGAAAAATAAGATCAACAAGAATCAGATCAAATTGGGAACAAGGCACATGAACAGAAGCGAGCCCTTCCCTTATACTCCACTATCCACCTCCAGTGTAAAGTTCCCCCGCTAGAATCCAGCCAAGTTTGGAGACCCTTCCAGAAGTCCAAGAGGTTGCAGCAGAGATGGGGGTTCCTACCAGTTCGCACCTATTCGGTAGAACCGGTTCGTCAAATCTACCGAACCGGTTAGAAGAGGTTCCACCAGTGGACCCGGAAAGCAGGCCACACCTACAGAAGAGCTTCCAAACATTTTTTGAAACCCACCACTGGTCCTTGGATATGATTATTCTACACTATCATGCTCCTATTTATAAAACTCAGGGCCTCTGTGAAAGGTAAGGATGACTACTGCGTTTGTGGTGCAATCAGAACATTGCGTGTGTTGAAGTTGTTTTAACGCAAACCAAAGATGCCTTTTAAAGAAGAAGTTTACATCCTATTCTTACGCATGCCAGTGCTGTGTGTGAGGGAATTTAAGGTGGTTCTGACAAATGTCGTCGGCATCTTCATATCTGGTCACATGGGTGGCAAGCCACTCCCACAAAGCAGGCCACACCCACAGAGTAGGTTTGAACAATTTTTGAAACCCACCACTGGGCTGCGGATGCATTTCACTTCTAGCAGCAAAGTTCCAAAATTGGGGGGAACACACACACCAGAAAAGGCTCTCCTCCTAGACCCTGCTATCTGAAATCCCTCAGCCTTTTTTGAACTGAGTGGGACGGGCCAATCCCATTGGGGTGATATAGTTCCTCGGGGTAACTTGATCCAATGCCGATTAGTGTTCTGCAACACTAATAATCCTATATCAAAAACAGCTCAACTAATAGATTGGCGGGCCAGAGAAGCGATGTGAAATGAAACTACCCATTGTTCACATTTACCAGTTTTGTGGAAGACCTGTAGAAAAATTTACAATTAGAATTTCTTGAGAAAGCTCTGGATTTCCTATTTGGGCCACAATACTAATAATGTATACTAGTAATCAATACTACTACTACTAGTAGTAGTAGTAGCAGTAGTAGTAGTAGTTTTTGATATAACCCAAACTTTATGTGGGCTGGTGATAATAGAAACTACAACCCAACTCACTTGGAGAGACCTTGGATTAGAAAGATTGAGAAAGCGTGTGTTCATGTTGATGTACACCAGCAGATTTTTGAACTTGAGGTGGCTATGATGTAGCATATAATTCTGACTTCTGAATAATAGTTGTGATATATACAATATATATAGGGATCAACCCCCACATTTTTCTTCAGCTGTACCCACGTGGAGTGAAAAATCACCCCCTGTATGATGATCAAATGAAAAACAAGTTGATGATTCAGCAGGAGTTGGGTCAGCGAGTCATTCACGATATGTAGATGACGATGGTTAATGCCTTTGAGAAAGAACATGAGGGAAACCGAAAGATCACAGTCATTGGTGGTCTAAGGCCTATGCTCAAAAATTCCACGCTCTTCCTCCCTCTTGCAAGTCCTCTCACAGCCCGAAGCATTTCTAACTTTTGTCGGGCTTCAGGCTGATGATTTAAAGTAAATTGATTTAAGTTTATTGCCAGGGCTTCAGCGGATCTAAGGGACATTCCAAGATGATAAAGTATCATGCAGGCCTAAGTTAATCCTGGTAACTGAAAATAACTTTTTATTCTTTCTGCTTTCTCCTTCTTTTTAATTCCCCCCCACTACTAAAGTTCTTATTAATGGGCCTTCCAGTGGTGGGTTTCAAAAATTTTTGGAACCTCTTCTGTAGGTGTGGCCTGCTTTCCGGGTCCACTGGTGGAACCTCTTCTAACCGGTTGGGTAGATTTGACGAACCGGTTCTACCGAACTGGTGCGAATTGGTAGGAACCCACCTCTGGTGTCAGGCTATGTGATTATCACTGATAGATCTTTTTTTACATGGGTGTGTGGCCTTCCCCTGAAAAAGCTTTGTAATCCCATCCAATGTATCTACCAATGGACTAGTAAAGAAATATTTTCCCATTATTTCTATGACTTGGACTAGTTGAGCCGAGGTGGCGCAGTGGGTAGAGTGCAGTACTGCAGGCCACTTCAGCTGACTGCTATCTGCAGTTCAACGGTTCAAATCTCACCGGCTCAGGGTTGACTCAGCCTTCCATCCTTCCGAGGTGGGTGAAATGAGGACCCGGATTGTTGGGGGCAATATGCTGACTCTGTAAACCGCTTAGAGAGGGCTGAAAGCCCTATGAAGCGGTATATAAGTCTAACTGCTATTGCTATTGCTATCTCACCGACTCAAGGTTGACTCAGCCTTCCATCCTTCCGAGGTGGGTGAAATGAGGACCCAGACTGTGGGGGCGATATACTGACTCTGTAAACTGCTTAGAGAGGGCTGAAAGCCCTATGAAGCGGTATATAAATCTAACTGCTATTGCTATTGCTATAGAAGAGAAATCTACAAGAACCCTTATTCACTTCTCCTGCTGAAAAAAAGAAGAAAGTTCCACCATTTCACCCTTCCATTAGTGAAGGAAAAAAAAATCAGAACTTTACTCCTAATCCTCTCTCTTAGCCTATAAGGCGAAAAGGGAAAAAATTCTTGCTAATTTCACTTCTTCCTAAATTTGGCTTTCAAAAGAGATTCACAATTCCCTGAGTGAACCCTTAGGGAAAAATAAAAAAATATCCAGCCTGTCCCTGCTATTGTTGTTAGTTGCAAAGTTGGGTCTGACCCATCATGGACAACATTCTTCCAGCCCTTCTTGTCCTCTATCATTCCCTGAAGCCCATTTAATCTCACGCCGACTGCTTTGGTGACTCCATCCAGCCACCTCATTCTCTGTCGTCCCCTTCTTCTGTTGCCCTCAATCTTTCCCAGCATGAGGCTCTTCTCCAGGGAGTCCTTCCTTCTCATTAGGTAGCCAAAGTATTTTGAGTTTCATCTTCAGGATCTGGCCTTCTAAAGAGCAGCCAGGGTTGATCTCCTCTAGGACTGAACGGTTTGATTGCCTTGCAGTCCAAGGGACTCACAGGAGTCTTCTCCAGCACCATAGTTCAAAGGCCTCAATTCTTTGGCGCTCAGCCTTTCTTATGGTCCAACTTTCACAGCCATCCATTGCAACTGGGAAAACCATCGACTTGACTATGCGCACTTTTGTTGGCAAGATGATGTCTCTGCTTTTAGTGTGCCATGTAGGTTTCCTATATTCCTCCCCAGGAGCAAGCTCCCTGCTATACCGGTGAACAAACCTTTCTTCCCTGCCCTGCAGGATAAGATGGCTGTGGAAGATACTGATTGGTGACTGGAGATGAAGTAACACTGAGGTAACTTGGTTGTAGAGAACAGTCCACGGGATTTAATTGAGCCACTTTAGTTTTTTTTTTTCTTTGAAAGGTTTTTATTTTCATTTTGAGCCAAGGTGGCGCAGTGGTTAAATGCAGCACTGCAGGCTACTGCTAGATCAGCAGTTCAGCGGTTCAAATCTCACCGGCTCAGGGTTGACTCAGCCTTCCATCCTTCCGAGGTGGGTAAAATGAGGACCCAGATTGTTGGGGGCAATATGCTGACTCTCTGTAAACCGCTTAGAGAGGGCTGGAAGCCCTATGAAGCGGTATATAAGTCTACTGCTATTGCTATTGCTATTTTCATACACTCACATATATACTGTGCATAGCTGGCGCCATACAACATTAAACAATAATCGCAGCAATTCCTCTTGTCAACAATACCCCCCAAAATAGAGACCCAATATACCTCTTCCCTTCTCCATACACCTCTTTCTTCCACCCCCCTCCAACTTTCTATCTTCCCTCCATCATCCCCCTCTACCCTACTTCCCCTCCCACTCTACCACTCCTCTCTCCCGATCCACTCCCTCCCTCCCTTCTCACCCTCCCTCCCATCCTCTCTCCCGTCCCTCTCTACCCATCTTTCTTCTATCCCACTCCTCCTCCCCTTGGTGTATTTCCACTATATGTCAATGTACTTAACTTATCCTATTTTTACAGAGAAATTAAAGAAAAACAGTATACATGTGAAGTCACATTACATTGAAATCTTAACACATCGTATCTAACCTAGTATATATCCCTCCCTCCCCCACCCTCCCCCCCAACCTCCATCTCCCTCCCCCACCCGACTTCCCAGAGCCCGTACACGGTATAGATTTTTAACAAACACAGTCTAAAATATATTGAGAAGAAAAGAATAAGAAATTAATAACATCTCTACATTGAGCTTAGCTCCTTCTTGCTAAACTAGCTTTGAACAATTTAAACCATTCCTGATCTTCAGCATAGGCTATCTGGAATTTCTTAGTCCCGTATTTATTTTGTATATAGTCAATCCATTTTGTTCCAGTCTTGTTTATATCTCTCATTTGAATGATCCTTAAGATATGCCGATATTTTAGCCACTTTAGTTTTAATTGCCTTTATCGAATTTGCCTTTTTTTTTTTGTAAAACCACAATGAAGAATACTAATTGGAAGTGGAGGGAATTATGAATTCTATTCTATTCTGTGTTTTTAGGTTGGTTGCAGTGATGATAAAGGCTGGTCAAGGCTGGTCAACTTTAAAACTAGCAGTCTGGAAGATGGTATGAGCCGAGGTGGCGCAGTGGTTAAATGCAGCACTGCAGGCTACTTCAGCTGACTGCAGTTCTGCAGTTCGGCGGTTCAAATCTCACCAGCTCAAGGTTGACTCAGCCTTCCATCCTTCCGAGGTGGGTAAAATGAGGACCCGGATTGTTGGGGGTGATATGCTGACTCTGTAAACCGCTTAGAGAGTGCTGAAAGCCCTATGAAGCGGTATATAAGTCTAACTGCTATTGCTATTGCAGTTCGGCTGTTCAAATCTCACCGGCTCAGGGTTGACTCAGCCTTCCATCCTTCCGGGGTGGGTAAAATGAGGACCCGGATTGTTGGGGGCGATATGCTGACTCTGTAAACCGCTTAGAGTGGGCTGAAAGCCCTATGAAGCGGTATATAAGTCTAACTGCTGTTGCTATTGCTGTTATTCACAGAATATTTTGAGTCAATTTATTCATAGAAGAGTAAATTTAAAAGAAGGGAAGAGAAAAGGACTTATTGGAGAATATAAACGCAATGAATGAATCATCGTCATCATCATAGGGACCCATCCTGCCATCCAGGTAGCCCTTGACTTACAACAGTTCATTAAGCGACCATTGAAAGTTACAACAGCACTGGAAAAATTGACTTACGACACTTTTTCACACTTTTGACCTTTGCCGCATCCACCACGGTCATGCGATCAATATTCAGATGCTTGGCAACTGACTCATATTTATGACGGGTCATGCGATCACATTTTGCGACCTCCTGACACGCCATGTCAAGGGGGGAAACCCGATTCACATAACAGCCATGTTACTAACGGAACACCTGCAGTGAGTCACTTCACAACTGTGTCAAGCGAGGTCGTAAAATGGGGCGCGGAACAAACATCTCGCTTAGCAACAGAAATTTTGGGCTCAGTTGTGGCCGTAAGTCAAGGACTATACCCATAATCTCATGTAGACATTCCTCTGCCAATTTACTTTGAGGTTTTAACTGTTACACAACTTTCATCTAACTTTGGGGGCTTTGGTATTGTGAAGGCCTTTGTGTTACGTTCCCCTTACTAGTCTAAATTGTATATTAAATATAGTAGTTATGTCCTAACTGCTGTTCAATTCAATTCTGCTCAATGCACAGAATTGTCCAGCCTTATGAGTAGCAGAACCGGCATCAGCACAGAAGCTTCTACAAACTGCCAAAGCTGTGTTGTTTTTGCCTTTTCAGAGAAAGGTTATGGAGGCCCCCCAGTGGCTGTCTTCATTTTGCTTTCTAAACTGCCTCCCCAAAGAAACTTTGCACAATTAAACAAGACAAGGGGAATAGTGAAGAGTTATTACTTATGATGAGGACTAAGAAATTTATTTGGGGCGGAGTAAAATCAGCTAGATTTCAAATGTGGTTGTTTACATTTGTGAAGTTGGTGGCACACACAACTCCGTCATTTGAGAAGAAGTATTTTTAAGAATTTTTTTTTTATTATTATCCTTGAAGTAGGATCAATGAAGGATCAATGAAAAATTAACATGCTTCGATTTGAGTTAAGGTAGCAAGCTTCAATAGACAACGTGGCAATATCGAAGTGTCAGATTTATTTTCAAATATGTGTAAAGTGTCGTAGAGAATAGGCTCTCATTGATTAAGATGTAAAATGATTTCGTTTTGGCTTACCTCAGTGTACATACACCCAGCCATTAGGTCTTCTAAATCATAGTTTATTTTAACCTTAGTTGCTTTTATAAACCCAGGAATAGTCAACAAACATGGCTTCAAATTACTATGGAAGTGCATCCATATTCCAGTTTCATCAGAGGTGGGTTCCTACCCATTCGCACCTATTCGGTAGAACCGGTTCATCAAATCTACCGAACCGGTTAGAAGAGGTTCCACCAGTGGACCCGGAAAGCAGGCCACACCTACAGAAGAGGCTCCAAAAGTTTTTGAAACCCACCACTGGTCCTTGGATATGATTATTCTACACTATCATGCTCCTATTTATAAAACTCAGGGCCTCTGTGGAAGTTAAGGATGACTACTGCGTTTGTGGTGCAATCAGAACATTGCGGGTGTTGAAGTTGTTTTAAGGCAAACCAAAGATGCCTTTTAAAAAACAAGTTTACATCCTATTCTTATGCATGCCAGTGCTGTGTGTGAGGTCATTTAAGGTGGTTCTGACAAGTGTCGTCGGCATCTTCATATCCGGTCACATGGGCGGCGAGCCACTCCCATCCGGTCACATGGGCGGCAAGCCACTCCCATCCGGTCACATGGGTGGCAAGCCACTCCCACAAAGGAGGCCACACCCACAGAGTAGGTTCGAACAATTTTTGAAACCCACCACTGAGTTTCATCCAACTAATTACCAAATTATCAGGGCAAAATTGCTAAATTTGCAGATTAAGATTTTCGCAACTTAATTGAGCAGTTTCATCTGCTAACATATAAAGGATAAGATGACATAATGAATCGGGGATGGGGACAGTGAGCTTCTGATAAATGCAGATAATGGATTTAAAAAGGAATTTGCAACCCTAACTCTATATACTGTATCAATGCAGTACAAAATGTGCAAGAAAAGGGGAAAATTACGCCAGTGGAGCTTGGCGTGCCAAGCAGGAGTTGAGCTGCAGCTGGTGCGAAATTCCCCTTCTGCATAACTAATAAAGGGGCATTAATTTTGTCCCCTCTTCTGTTCCTTCTTCCACCTGGGTTCCCTAGTGAAAATATTTATTCTTCGATGCATAAAGGCCTGCCTCATGACTACCTTCTCTGTAGAGGGGCCAGCTCCTTGATCAAACGTGGAGAAGCAAAATTTCATCCACAGTAGAATACACGTATGAAAAAGGCTCAATAAGAATCATGATGGTCTGATCTCCAAATTAGTTCAGGTTAATTATAGGGTATTAGCATCAATCATTTTGCTGTCCTGTTCAAAGGCAGGATCAGCCATGTTTTGGAGATCCACCAGGGGTGGGTTTCAACCGGTTCGCGGCGGTCCCTGTGAACCGGTTGGTCGGCGAACCCGGAAGTAAGTAACTTCCGGGAACGGCGAAGGGCCCACCCGCGCGCCCGCTCTCCTTACCCGGTTTTGACGAGTTCTGCGCTTCCACGCATGCGCAGGATGCATACAGCGCCTGCGCGATCCTCCAGGAGCAGCTGGAGCATCGCACAGACGCTAGTACGCATGCGTGCGCTGCACGCTTGCACGAGGACGCCGCCGGCCCCGTTCCAACCGAACCGGTTGGAACGGGGCGAGAAACCCACCCCTGAGATCCACCTACGTGATCATTCCTCCCCCAGAGAAAGGTGCTTATATCGGGCTAGCAGCTTGAGATCACGAAAGCCAATCAATTGCAATCAATCAAGCCATCTTGTTACAAAAGAAGGGGGGGGGAAGGTTCTCTCTACCTTGCAACTCTCTCAAAGACTAATTCTTTTTCACTCTAAAACAGTGTTTCTCAACCTTGGCAACTTGAAGATGTCCGGACTTCAACTCCCAGAATTCCCCAGCCAGCATTCGCTGGCTGGGGAATTCTGGGAGTTGAAGTCCGGACATCTTCAAGTTGCCAAGGTTGAGAAACACTGCTCTAAAATATAAAACAGTCCTTGATTTATGACCGTAATTAAACACTGGAATTATATTTTTTTGCAGCAGTTGTTAAGTGAACATGACTGTCATTGACCAAATCAAGTTTTCCTCGATGGATGTTTGCTGGAAACTGGAAATAAATGCTGCAGCAACTACTACTACTACAAGTCACAAATCATGGTCATTGCAACTGCAGGATGCTGTAAATATTTATAAAATGATTAGAGGTATAAATGCCCCAAATTTGTTCATGTGACTGCAGGGCGTGTGTGCAACGATTATAACTTCGAAATCAGGTTGTAAGTAGATTTCGAGGGCATCCATTAAATGGTCATTAAGTGACCAGTTTACCTCTCATCATTTTGTTCCTGTGACGATCAATAATGGTCAATCAAAGGAATAAAATTCTATGTGTAAAGAAAGCTAGGTCTACTAATGCTATGCCTTTCCAACTTCCATCTTCTTGAGACTTACTGAGATGATGATCCTTCTACTAGCAGTATCATTATGTTATCATTATGAGGCTCTAGGAAAAGTGCAGAGAAGAGCAACCACTCTACATGGGGCAGCCCTTGAAGAGTATTCGGAGACTTCAACTCGTCCAGAATGCAGCCGCGCGAGCGATTGTGGGTGCACCTCGGTACACCCACGTTACACCTATCCTCCGCGAGCTGCACTGGCTACCGATCGGTCTCCGGATACGCTTCAAAGTGCTAGTCGTAACTTATAAAGCCCTTCATGGTATTGGACCTGGATACTTGAGAGACCGCCTGCTGCCAATTACCTCCCAAAGACCCGTCAGATCTCACAGGGTCGGCCTCCTCCGGGTTCCGTCCACCAGCCAATGCCATCTGGCTACCACCCGGGGGAGGGCCTTCTCTGTGGCAGCTCCGGCCCTTTGGAACGAACTCCCCGCGGAGATCCGGACCCTCACTTCTCTCCAGGCCTTCCGGAAAGCCGTTAAAACCTGGCTGTGCCGGCAGGCCTGGGGTTGATGAGTTCCCCTCCCCTCTCGACTGGTATGGCTGTGTGATTTTCGTGTATTTTAATTATGTGTACTGTTGTTTATGTTCCCTTTCCCCTTTGAGTTGTTCGCCGCCCTGAGTCCCTCCTGGAGAAGGGCGGCATACAAATAAACCAAAACTAAACTAAACTAAACTAAACCAGGATGATTTGGGGATTGAAGATTAAAACATATGAAGAATGGTTACAGGAACTGGGCATGGCTAGTCTAGTGAAGAGAAGGACCAGGGGAGACATGATAGCAGTGTTCCAATATTTGAGGGGCTGCCACAGAGAGGAGGGGACCAAGCTATTTTCTAAAGCACCCAAAGACCAGAAAAAGGAATAATGGATGGAAACTGATCAAGGAGAGATTCAACCTAAAAATGAGGAGAAATTTTCTGACAGTGAGAACAATCAACAAGCAGAACAGCTTGCCTTCGGACGTTGTGGGGGCTGCCGCACTGGAGGCTTTCAAGAACAGATTGGACTGACATTTGTCAGAATGGTGTAGGGTCTCCTGCTTGGTGAGGGGGTTGGACTAGATGACTTAAAAGGTCCCTTCCAAATCTGTTAATTGTCAGCGTTCCAAGTGTCATGTAGAATTAAATCAGAGTCCAAGGCAAAAGTTTCCTTAAAGTTCCAATTTAATAAAGCAGACATCTTAGCACATTGCTATGGAATCCCAATTCTGGAAATGACATCAGAATCCCATCCAGTTCTTTTATAAAAGTGAAAAGATGTCTAATTTTAATAACTTTTTGTTAAGAAGGAGGAGGAGGAGGAGGAGGAGGAGGAGGAGGAGGAGGAGGAGGAGGAGGAGGAGAAGAAGAAGAAGCAAAAGAAGAAGGAGGAGAAGAAGAAGAAGAAGCAAAAGAAGAAGGAGAAGAAGGAGAAGAAGAAGCAGAAGAAGAAGGAGAAGAAGAAGTAGGAGGAGGAGGAGAAGAAGAAGAAGAAGAAGAAAAAGAAGGAGAAGAAGAAGAAGGAGAAGAAGAAGAAGAAGAAGCAAAAGAAGGAGAAGAAGAAGAAGCAAAAGAAGGAGAAGAAGAAGAAGATTAGGTTCAAAAGTATATAGTGTGAGGGCTTATAAGCAAGCACACACCCCTATCTATAATTATCAATAAAGTTATAGCTCTGTGCACTTCCAAAGACCTCATGGAAAGTTTGAAGAATGGAAAATTTGCCATAGGGAGGGATCAAGAAAACCACCCCACAAAGTGTGCTAGTTTGTGCCTTCAGGAAGTGATTTACAACTCAGTTCCTAACTCAGCTGATGGTATGTGATCTCTGTAAAAAAATCAGCTTATTTGCATAACAGCCAACAATTATTAGGGGATCTGCGTAGTCAAAAGTGTATTTGCTCACACGTGATAACGTATGTGTCTGAAAATGTTCTTTCCCTTTGCATAAGAAAATGCAGCCATAGAAGGGTCAACCCCGATTCCAAGGCTGGAGGAGCTATGAATTTGCCAGATCTTACTATGTCTCCCATTGATTATAGTAGAGAAATAGTGATCTCTGAAAGAGATTTTCCTCCTGCACGCGAAAACTGAGGAATAATTGTTCATTGTGTCATGGATTAGCTTGACAATCAAAACCATGCTTTTGCTCCTGCCTTTAAAACAAATGATCTGGTGCTTTGTTCATATCCTTGGGCTAGCGTTGACTTTATTTGGTTTTTATTCTGTGCTTTTTAAAATAGGCTTTGTATTTATCCTGTTTTATTATCGCTATACTTTTCTTTTTGCTTTTAGCAACCAAACAGTTTATGAACGCAGCAAATGAACGATCGTTGCTTGCTGCAGAGCCAATGTGGGGGGAAAAAAGGAAAAACAAGGTAGCAATAAATTCCCCCCTTTTTTATAGCAATAGCAATAGCAGTTAGACTTATATACCGCTTCATAGGGCTTTCAGCCCTCTCTAAGTGGTTTACAGAGAGTCAGCATATTGCCCCCAACAATCTGGGTCCTCATTTTACCCACCTCGGAAGGATGGAAGGCTGAGTCAACCCTGAGCCGGTGAGATTTGAACAGCCGAACTGCTGATCTAGCAGTAGCCTGCAGTGCTGCATTTAAGCACTGCGCCACCTTGGCTCTTTTTCCTTTACTGTACATCAAAAGGCTGAAATTATTGTAATGAGTGGAACCCAGATCCCAAATTACTTTCCACACAGGTCCGGGTGAAGAGCCTGCTTTAGGAACGCCACGGAACTGTGATTGCGTGATTAAAGAAGTGCGAACACTCTACGTGCCAAATAAATAAAATCTATCATAACTCTTGTGCAAAATCATCCCACCTCAAGACATTTAAGGGTGGAATCTCCCCCCCATGCAATAATTTTCAGAACAGGATGCGTGGGTAGCCGGGAAGACAGCAGAGTGAGAGAGAGGTGGGGGGACTTAATAGGGGACAAACCAATTGTAGAAATTTGTGCCATCTTGCAATAACCCGCATTCAACGTTCGAGTGTCTTGAAAGTAAGGCAGAAAAATAGATGCCCCTTTTCAGTTTTTTTTTTAATAGTTTTTTTTTCCCCCTTCAGGAAATTGATTTCTGCCTGTTTTCATTGTTAGAAAAACCTGACAAGTTTCCACTTCTCATTAGTTGTTTACTGTATTTTCTCTATGCCTAGGTGCATAGAGTTATTGTCTTTTTAAAAAAAATATATAAATAAATATTATGTTTTTTTTTAAAGAGATAGAGAGAGAGGCATGCTCAGCCATGCTCATAGCTCAGCCTTTCAAGTATTCTTCCTGTTCGCGGGAGCAGCCAAGCGTTCAGGCAGCCTTCATGCTCGCGAAAAGACCCAGGCAATGCACTGTTGGATCTAATGAGATGCAGTTACGATTCTATCAGCTGTCAACAGTTATTGCAGCTGCTATTTAGAGAGGGGGGAAAAAATGTGCAATCAATATTAACTGTCAGACAAATGTAACAATCTGCTCAGAACCTATTTATGAATTTCTTCCAGTAAGATTGAAAGACTAGAACAGGGTACAGTCCTCACCACTGTTTCCTAGAGCTGTGAAAATACGAAAAAGAGATGTTTTCCTTTTGACTTGAAAACCCCTCAACGGCGCCTTGTACCCAGTGGTGGGATTCAGCCAGTTCACACCTATCCGGAAGAACCGGTTCTTAACTTTCTAAGTAGTTTAGAGAACCGGTTGTTGGAAGAAATCTTCTCTTGGTTTTTTTCCGCTTTACAGGGCTAATCCTGTAAGGAAGGCAGAAAGGAAACATTCTGGTGTTGTTTTTAGCTTAATTTTTATTGCCCTGCTTACAGAAACTGACTCTCCGGTTAACCCTTATTACATTGTAATAGCTAAGGCGAAGCGCCCATCGACCTGAGTAATGTTGAGTTGGCCATGCCCACATGGTCACATCACCACTAAGCCTCACTTACCCACCTGGTCATTAGGACAGAGAACTGGTTGTTAAATTATTTGAAACCCACCACTGCTTGTACCTATCAGAGCCTTGGCCTGGTTGAGTTGACCTCATAAGGAGGACTTTTGATGGTCTTCCATGCTTGAATTTTCTTAGCTCTAAAAACATCTCTGCCGGTGCAATTCCAGTGAAGTGGTCAGTCGAAGGGAAATATGGCATTGGAAAGTGCCAAGAAAGAGTGCCTGATTTTTTTTACAGGTTCTGCTGTAGACTGAAGTGAAATCTTGCTGTTCCACAAGGACCTGCTCTCTCTGTGTTTCAAAAGAAATCTTTTGAGGTTGACTTGACCAAACCCAGAGTTCACATTCATAGGTTTGGGTTGGATACATTACGCACCTCATGGAACCGCGGGGGCGCAGAGATTAGAATATTGCAGGCTAACATTGCCCACAGCCAGGAGTTCGATCCTGACCAGCTCAAGGTTGACTCAGCCTTCCATCCTTCCAAGGTGGGTAAAATGAGGACCCAGAGCTTGTAGGTCTGCATATATATACTCCCCTTATTAGAGAGATTGCCAGGGAGGGCAGACCATTTTTATCTAGGCTTCCTCCTCCAGGACACTAACCCGGTTACCACGTATGCAGTGGCAAAGTTCTATTCTGCTGCAATGTCCATAAGGAAAAAATTGGCTACAATTGGGAATGTATTGGGAGAGAGGAGTGATAGAGGGGGAGGGGAAGTAGGAAGTAGAGGGGAATGTAGGAAGGAAGAACGAAAGTTGGAGGGGGGTGAAAGAGGGTGTATGGTGGGTCAAGGTGGTATATTGGGTTTGTATTTTGGGGGGTATTGTCTATAAAAGGGTGGGCTGTGTTTATTATTCAATGTTATATGCCCCGGTTATGCACAGTATACATGTGATTGTATGGAATGAAATGGAAATAAACATTTTTTTTAAAAAAAAATTGGCTACAAAAGTATAGTTGTCATCTTGTACCAATTATCTGGACATGCCTCTAACAATCTTTGGACCATTATGTTATTATCCACTTTTAATGTCAATACTTTTAAATTATGTTTTAATGTTAGTATTTTTTGATATAATGTAAAAACTAATATGTATTGCTGGTCTTTGACTGTAATAAAGATTTTACTTACTTAGTTACTTACAAGGTGGGTAAAATGAGGACCCAGATCATTGTGGGCAATATGCTGACTCTGTAAACCACTTAGAAGGCTGTAAAGCACTGTGAAGCGGTATATAAGTCTGAATGTTATTGCTATGGCTGGAATGTATTATGTTGGTAAAACACTATCTCAGTCTGAGTGAGGATCTTCGACCTATTGGCAAATGGTAGCCTACCCAGTTCTCATATGATTCATATTCCTCTCTTATTTATCAAGCCTCTCTTTCGTTTACTCTGGCTTGGGGTTTAGGGGAGTGACTCATGACCATTTTTCACACATACAACCATTGTAGCATCTTCATGTTCAATTCAGAGTTTGGCAAATGATTCATATTAATGATGATCGCAGTGTCTTGAGACGATGCGATCCTCTTTTGTGATCTTCCGACAAGCAAAATCAATACGGAAGCTTAACAACTGCAATGATTCACTTAACAACTGTGGCAAGAACAGTCGTAACGTGGGGCAAAATTCACTTAACGACGGTCTTCCTTAGCCACAGAAACATTCGGTTCAACTGCGGTTATAAGTCGCGGACTACCGGTATATCAGACATGGCTGTAGTTTGGAGGAGTTACTCCTCTCTGCATGCTGCACCCTTTTCGACCCCCTGATGCAATGGTTTGTCTTTGTGAAATGAGATGATGCTGAAGTCCAGATCATCTGCTCTGGTATCTCTTCGGCTTTCTATACAACTCAGCTTCCTCTGCTATATATTATTTTCTTTCATACTAGATAATAGCAGTTAGACTTATATACCGCTTCATAGGGCTTTCAGCCCTCTCTAAGCGGTTCACAGAGTCAGCGTATCGCCCCCAACAATCCAGGTCCTCATTTTACCCACCTCGGAAGGATGGAAGGCTGAGTCAACCCTGAGCCGGTGAGATTTGAACAGCCGAACTGCAGAACTGCAGTCAGCTGAAGTACCCTGCAGTGCTGCATTCTAACCACTGCGCCACCTCGGCTCTGTGAACTGTGAAAGGACAATGGCTTTTGGAAAGCAAGAGATTTGCTGGAGGACTATCCAGATAAAAGCTTCCAGCAACTTATCCAAAACTTATTTATCTAACTATTCTACTGGGTTCAGTGGCTCTATGACTCAAAGCCAGTGGCATAAACCTATATGGGCTGCTGTGGAATTACGAAAGAGTCCCCATGCTCCAGATTGCAATAGCAAGGTTGAATTAAGTTAATTCTCAAAGGATTTATGGAGCTAATAATGTCCACCACCTGTCAGAGTCGGGACTTTAATGGCAAAACAGGTTATAAATCGCTGCTAAAGAGGAAAAAACTCATTTATACAACTGGTGGACCCAAGCCCAGATTGTCAAGAATTCCTTGCTTTTTTTTTTAGCTCTGGTAATGTAGTGGATTTCTTTCCAAAAGTCTTTTTTTGGCCTGTTTTAGAACAATTCTTCCCCAAAGTCTGGTGACTGGTCTGCAATTTCCAAGCTTTGTTTACTTTCTTGAGACATCTTTACACATTTCTAAATTGTCCTCCTATGTATTCTCTGCTGAGATTCATTAATTTTCCCTACAGGTGACTTGAGATGAATTTTCAGGAACAGTTCCATTCTTTTAAAAAGTAAAAAAAAAATCTGGCAAATTTTCATCCTGTTACTCTCCCAGCTTGAGTTATCAAACTGTCTGATGAAAACCTGTAACAGATGCTGATCAGGAAACGTGTTGGCTAAGGAATAAACTATGTTTTATACATTCTTAGTGATAAATCATATAGCAGAGAAAAATGATCTAGAAGTACCCTATATGTTTTTATTTATTTGTTTGAAGGTGGCATTCTACTCCCAGAGATAAACTTTGGATAAAGTACTTCAAATCTCTATCTATCTATCTATCTATCTATCTATCATCTATCATCTATCATCTATCATCTATCATCTATCATCTATCATCTATCATCTATCATCTATCATCTATCATCTATCATCTATCATCTATCATCTATCATCTATCATCTATCATCTATCATCTATCATCTATCATCTATCATCTATCATCTATCATCTATCATCTATCATCTATCATCTATCATCTATCATCTATCATCTATCATCTATCATCTATCATCTATCATCTATCATCTATCATCTATCATCTATCATCTATCATCTATCATCTATCATCTATCATCTATCATCTATCATCTATCATCTATCATCATCTATCATCTATCTAATCGTCTGTTTCTCTCTTATCTATTTAGCTATCTAGCTCTGTCTGTCTGTCTGTATCTATCTATCTATCTTTATCTATCTATCTATCTATCTATCTCTATCTATCTATCTATCTATATCATCTATCTATCTATCTATCTATCTATCTATCTATCTATCTATCTATCATCTATCATCTATCATCTATCATCTATCATCTATCATCTATCATCTATCATCTATCATCTATCATCTATCATCTATCATCTATCATCTATCATCTATCATCTATCAATCATCTATCATCTATCATCTATCATCTATCATCTATCATCTATCATCTATCATCTATCATCTATCATCTATCATCTATCATCTATCATCTATCATCTATCATCTATCATCTATCATCTATCATCTATCATCTATCTAATCGTCTGTTTCTCTCTTATCTATTTAGCTATCTAGCTCTGTCTGTCTGTCTGTATCTATCTATCTATCTATCTATCTATCTATCTATCTATCTATCTCTATCTATCTATATCTATCTATCTATCTATCTATCTATCTATCTATCTATCTATCTATCTATCTATCTATCTGTCATCTATCTATCATCTATCTAATCTAGCTCTGTCTGTTTCTCTCTCATCTATCTAGCTATCTAGCTTGGTCTGTCTGCTGTGTGTCTGTCTGTCTGTTTGTCTCTATCTATCTATCTATCTATCTATCATCTATCTATCTATCTATCTATCTATCTATCTATCTATCTATCTATCATCTATCATCTATCATCTATCATCTATCTATCATCTATCTAATCTAGCTGGCTGTTTTTCTCTCTCATCTATTTAGCTATCTAGCTCTGTCTGTCTGTCAGTCTATCTAGCTAGCTTGGTCTGTCTGCCATGTGTCTGTCTGTGTCTGTCTGTCTGTCTCTATCATCTATCATCTATCATCTATCTATCATCTATCTATCATCTATCTAATCTAGCTCTGTCTGTTTCTCTCTCTCTCTCATCTATTTAGCTATCTAGCTCTGTCTGTCTGTCTGTCTGTCTATCTATCTATCTATCTATCTATCTATCTATCTATCTATCTATCATCTATCTATCTATCTATCTATCTATCTATCTATCTATCTATCTATCTATCTATCAATCTAGCTTGGTCTGTCTGCCGTCTGTCTGTCTGTCTGTCTGTCTGTCTGTCTGTCTGTCTCTATCTATCTATCTATCTATCTATCTATCTATCTATCTATCTATCTATCTATCTATCTATCTATCGTCTATCGTCTATCTATCGTCTATCTATCATCTATCTGTTCTATCATCTATCTACAGTATCTGTCTACCCACCCAGCCCTTTCCCATCTTCTGTCTACCTACCTATTGAACTGCCTAATGCAGTTTCCTTTCATCCTACCACTATTCTCTTCACAATCCAACAGGACTTAAAGTGGAGCCTTCATGCTCTTGCTCTAAGGATGAAACATTTATCATCAATTATCTAAGTCAAAAATAAAAAAAACTTTTAAATAAAGTTTTGCTAACTGCATCCACTACTGGCAAATAAATAACACGCCCATAGAACAATCTGAAATATTTGAGACTAAAGCCTGGAAATTATTATTTTTGCCTGGTGGGGATGAATAAAAGCTTTTGCTGATCAGCTCATAGGAGATAGGACCATTAATGCCATTCTGAATTTTGTCGAGTAGCAAAATAGCAATAATTATTTAGCCACTTCTACAAATGTCTGTAAAGTTCAAGCGAGTAGATTTTTGCTTCAAGTTCCAAGATCTATATTTCCAAAACGCATTAGTCCTTGAAGAGTTTGAATCCAGAATCTTAAGAGCTAGATTTTGAGTTCCTTGGAACATATCTAGTCCCTGGTTATGTTTGAAATCTGACTATCTTCTTTATACATTCATATACAGCTCAGTCAGTTATGATTCTGGTCAATATTGATATTTAATGAGAGATGTGTTGCTTCCTAAGACTTTTGGAATAATTTTGAATATTCTTAGGAAAAATGGTATTAAATTAGAAGTTAGATACTCTAGCACAGAGGTTTTCAAACTTGGCAACTTTAAGACTTGTGGACTTTTAACTCCCAGAATTCTCCAGCCAGCTGGCTGGAGAATTCTGGGAGTTGAAGTCCACAAGTCTGAAAGTTGCCAAGTTTGAAGACCTCTGCTCTAGCATTTCAATCCAGTGTTTATTTTTACCCAGGATTAGTTGTGCCAATATGAAACTGAAACAAAGCCTCATCCACTTCATCCTCCCTGCTCTTGTGCCAAGGTGGCCTGCTAACA
Source organism: Thamnophis sirtalis (assembly GCF_051295495.1). NCBI lineage: Eukaryota > Metazoa > Chordata > Lepidosauria > Squamata > Natricidae > Thamnophis > Thamnophis sirtalis. The sequence continues at coordinate 174,438,488 of NW_028261382.1, forward strand.
ATTTGTGGCGATTGTGTCAATCGGATCCAATGTTGTCTTCCACTTGAAAGTGCAAAAGAGTCTTCCTTGGTGAGCATTTTGATTCGAGGTTCGAGGTTCATTTTATTTATATGCCGCCCTATTCCCAGCGGGACTCAGGGCGGCACACAAACCCAAAGGAGGGGAAGGGAAACACAAGAACTACAACAAAAAAATACAGGGCATTTAAAAACAACCAACAGCCACACGATTCAAGAGGGGAAGGGAACTCATCAACCCCAGGCCTGCTGACACAGCCAGGTTTTAACGGCTTTTTGGAAGGCCTGGAGAGAGGTGAGGGTCTGGATCTCTGCAGGGAGCTCGTTCCAAAGGGCCGGAGCCGCCACAGAGAAGGCCCTCTCCCGGGTAGTAGCCAGATGACATTGGCTGGTAGACGGAACCCGTAGGAGGCCGACCCTGTGAGATCTGACGGGTCTTTGGGAGGTAATTGGCAGCAGGCAGTCTCTCAAGTACCCAGGTCCAATACCATGAAGGGCTTTATAAGTGACGACTAGCACCTTGAAGCGTATCTGGAGACCAATCGGTAACCAGTGCAGCTCGCGGAGGATAGGTGTAACGTGGGTGTACCGAGGTGCACCCACAATCGCTTCCGCGGCTCCGTTCTGGACGAGCTGAAGTCTCCGAATACTCTTCAAGGGCTGCCCCATGTAGAGCGCATGGAGGAGGATACAGAGGGAGGCTTCAAGTAGGAACTGATGCAGGAACACCGCTCTATGGCCAGTTCTGCCTTGGCTGCCAAAGACCACAAAACCATCCTAGCAATATTTATTCATTTATTTATTTATTTTCTTTTTTCTTACTTTCTTCCTCCCTCCCTGCCTTCTCCCTTCCTTCCTTTTCTCTCTCTTACTCTTCCTCCCCTTTCTTCTCCTCATTTTCTTTCCCCTTTTCTCCTCCTTCTTTTTCTCCTCCTTCATTTTGGTTGGAATATTTACCTTGTGGGACCTATTCTGCCAAGTACCTTTCCCTATAACCACCCATAATCTCTTGCTGCATTTCACCCAGTGGTGGGATTCAAATAATTTAACAGCCGGTCCTCTGCCCTAATGTCCAGCTGGGTAGGTGGGGCTCAGTGGTCATGTGACTGGGTGGGCGTGGCCAACTCAAGGTCACTCAGGTCGATGGGCGCTTCGCCTTAGCTGTGACAATGTAATAAGGGTTAACCGGAGAGGCAGTTTCTGTAAGCAGGGCAATAAAAATTAGTCTAGAAACACTAGAATGTTTCCTTCCTGCCTTCCTTACAGGATTAGCCCTGTAAAGTGGAAAAAAACAAATTTTTTCCCAACAACTGCACCTATTCGGGAGAACCGGTTGTTAACTTTTTAAGCAGTTCGGAGAACTGGTTGTTGGAAGAAATCTCCTTTTGTTTTGTTTTTTCACTTTACAGGGCTATTCCTGTAAGGAAGGAAGGCAGGAAGGAAACATTCTAGTGTTGTTTCTAGCCTGATCTTTATTGCCCTGCTTACAGAAACTGCCTCTCCGGTTAATCCTTATTACATTGTCACAGCTAAGGCGAAGCACCCATCAACGTGAGTGATGTTGACTTGGCCACACCCACCCAGTCACATGACTGCCAAGCCATACCTACCCAGCTGGTCATTAGGGCAGAGAACTGGTTGTTAAATTATTTGAATCCCACCACTGAATCTATCATGCCTTCAGATTCAGAGGGTTGATCCACATAACATTTAAGAACATATCTTTTCTGAGAGTGCAGCCATTGCAAATTTTTTGGATAGCAGGTTGGTTTGAGACATAAACATGTCTTGAATGGAGAAAATATCATCTTAATCTAATATACTCCGGATGATTCTCTTCAGACATATTAGCTTATAATTCTTATGAGGTCTAAATGATGGCCAGCAGCTGATGAAATGTTTTCTAATTCACACTCATTGAACATATGCAGTCAGCTATGATAGTCCAAATAACAGCCATAAAAATGTGTTCTTATTTAATAGCAAAACATTCTCAGATATACTGGAATGAAAATCATTTCTAGATAGCTAGGAAACACCACATTTACCCAAGTAGGTAAATTCATTGATTGTGATTTATTCGATAAACCATAAGTAAACAATTGCTTAAAATCTGAGCCCAATTTTTCTTTTTCTCTTGCAATATGTTGCTGATGAAGTTTCCTTTTCACTACATCTGAAAATAATAAAATAATAGTTGCTGCTTTCACAACTTCATGGTCACTGCAGTTACAATGAAGTCTATGTTTTATCATTAAACTGAACTTTATAGTCCGATGCTTAAGAAAATCCAAACTTCTCCTTATTTTACACTGCAGTGAATGGAAAAATAATAATCTGCTTAATTTCTGCACAGACTAAGGACTAGAAACATCTGGAGACCACAGTTCTGTTTGTTTACAATTGCAAAAATCTGCCGATTTTAATGTGGAAACAGACCAGACCAAAAAAGGAAAAAGATTTTGAAGAACCTCAGCCATTCAAGAGATAATAAGTATAAGTAACCACATCAGGCTTCAATCTCTTACTCAAATATCAACCACACTTTTTCTGCTCATTTCCTAACTTGCCACTGTTGAAACAAACAAGCACACTGATTTTTAAATATAATATCTTTTTGTAATAAGACAATATTTCATCACACTAAAAAAGAAACTTTAAAAAAATTCTTCAAATGTATATTGTTACATTTAAAATTCTTCTCTGACACTTAAATCTGAAACAAATAAAGTCTAAAATAAAGTCTAAAAATTCAGGTGGTCCTCAACTTACAAGAGTTCATTTAGAGACCATTCGAAGTTACAACTTTCATACTTACGACCGTTGCAGGTAGTGCATTGACACCTCTGTTACTGAAGTCGTATTTTGTGCAATCAGGTTTGGAGCAGTTTACCATAAGTTTGTACCTATTGTGTGTTCTTTATTTATTTATGTACTACGATTAGTTCGGATAGAAGACAGTGAAGTTCTAAGTTGTCTTAAGGCCAAAATTTCAAGTCTGGCATAAGATATTCTGTGACAAACAGAGGAGCGGAGGACTCTTCTCGCGAAATATCTCTGGACTCATTTGATTGTATTTGTTAGGGGCATCTCCGCTGGGAGACAGAAACTAGTGCAGCGGAATGTACAGCTAGAGAGAAAGAACGTTGCTAGTAGAAACACACGAATAGGGTTGGAGACACTGCTAGTAAAAACAAGTAGCTTTACTACTGATAATTGCTTCACAAGCAGTAATAGTAGATATTAGTCCAAACACAATTCAAAGAACAAACAATAGCTTACCGTCGCAGTTCACATTCCAGTCATCAAGCATAGGACAAGCAGAGAGAGAGAGAGTTCTCTTGAATCCTTCTTATTGTAAAGTTAATTACAGCTGTTAAGTACATCCACTCATTTAAAGCAACAACGACCATTTTTGATAAATAAATAAAGGGAGACTAGTATAGATCTATTTCAAGCTATTTAGCTCTCATCAGCTAGCCATACCCTTACTGGAATTCGAACCTGGGGTATGGCTAGCTGATGAGAGCTAAATAGCTTGAAATAGATCTATACTAGTCTCCCTTTATTTATTTATCAGCACAAATAAAAAAACACAAATATAACAAAGGCAACAGTAAAAATATTGGGTTTCTGTCGTGATGGACTCTTGTGACGAGCCGATTGACAGATGATGGAAGCAGTTAGCTTCCTCCCATAATTGGGGCTTACCAGGGGTTGTGACACTATATGTGTGTGTGTGTGTGTGTGTATATATATATATATATATATATATATATATATATATATGTGTGTGTGTGTGTGTGTGTGTGTGTGTGTGTGTGTGTGTGTGTGTGTGTGTGTGTTTATTTGTGCTGATAAATAAATAAAGGGAGACTAGTATAGATCTATTTCAAGCTATTTAGCTCTCATCAGCTAGCCATACCCTTACTGGGATTTGAAAATATATATATATATATATATATATATATATATATATATATATATATATATATATATGTATGTATGTATGTATGTATGTATGTATGTATGTATGTATGTATGTATATATACATACATACATACATACATACACACACACACACACACACACACACACACACACACATACATACATACATACATACACTACCAAACATTAGGAGTATACTCACAACAGTATTAATGTCTGATATGCAGTGAAGGTTCCAGACTAGTGGTGGGTTTCAAAAAATTTTGGAACCTCTTCTGTAGGTGTGGCCTGCTTTCTGGGTCCACTGGTGGAACCTCTTCTAACCGGTTCGGTAGATTTGACGAACCGGTTCTACCAAATAGGTGCAAACTGGTAGGAACCCACCTCTGGTTCCAGACAGATGAGCCGTATTCAAGAATTGGTCTAGCAAAAGTTTTGTATGTCCTACCTACTCTATTTCAGTGCTTTAAAAAATAATTGGAAACTTTTATTTAAAAAAATCCTTTTAAAGGACAATTTTTGTTAATTAATTGCCTGCTTTCCCATCAGGTTGGCGAAACCCTTAAAAAAAAGCCAAGCCCGTTCTTTAAAATGAGAAGCCCATTTCCTCCTAGGAAAACTAACTCATGCTCTACCTCTGACTTGTCTTAGCCTATAGACCAACAATCATAAAAGTCCCTGACATCCATTATGACACATAGGGCACAATTAGGCCCCTCTCAGTTTGCAGTGTTTTTTTTTTGGGTGTTTTTTTGGTATAAACATGCCATTTCCCCCAAAGTTGTTGAAGACAGTGACTCATCATTTTCTGGAAGGCATTGGACACATGAAATGGTCGCTGATGGCCTTGAGTTCTCCTTTTTTGCATATCCCACAGTTTTGTTTTTATGCAAGTTAACACCACCCACTCCCCAGAGCGAACGTGGTTCATTTCTCTAAGTTATAGGGATATCTTCCTTCCAGTAATAGGCTTTACTGAGAAAAGGGCAGAAGGTTAAATCAGAGAGGGGAGTGAAGATCAGGGCCAAGATGATCAAACCACTGCTGGAGGGTGATATTTTTTTTAACAAAAATTTAAATGTTTCGTGGTCGGAGAAAACGGGTCAAAATATATAAGTGGAAGCAGTACTACCTCTAGTACTGTTAGTTAGTTAGTTAGTTACCTCGCACACTTCTCTGCTCTTAAAATGATGACCGTCTGTCATCATTATCATCAGGACACAGCCAAGCTCCCACCCAATCAGTTCAAACTTCCACTGGCAGTTAAAAGGAAGAAACAGCCGAGATCTCACATTGCTCCTGGAAGCACCAAGCCTGAAGATGACGAATGGGACTTCGTCGAAACGTCGCCAAGACATCTCCAATCTGTCGTTTAATAGCATTCGTGAATTTTCACGAATTTGTTTCCTCACAGAAAGACTGGAGTAATCTTCACAACGGTTACGTTGAACTACAGCTTCTCTTCAGAACACCTATCTTGCGGGAGCTTTCCCCACTTTGCTACAAACGAAACATTTTAGTCTTCTCCAACTATAATAATATTGTAATGAATATTCATATATTAATAAGATGATTGAAAGAGATGGAGATGATCAAAGCCCTTTAAAGGCTCTCTGTTTTACATTTATAATGCCTTTGTCTGATTTGGTACCTTAGTTTGACATTGTAAAGAGCTGTACTGTACATGAATAGTAAGCATGCATTCAGGTCTGCAGAAAGATAAAAGTGTTTACCTTTTCTTCCTCATAGAATTTGTGTCAGCTTCATTCACGTAGAGATTCATCTAAATATACCGTTGGACGCAAACGAAATGTTTGCGTGCAATTGTCAGTGTGAGAACCCGTAGTTCAAAATTGGCTCTATTTATGTTTAGATCTTCCCAAATATTATCTGGCAAATTATGTGAAAAACACAAGTATTGAATAAACAAACTGACAATATAATACAATCCAACAATCGGAACAAGAAAAAGAAAAAGAAAACATTATTAATGCAGCCATACACACAGCATTGCATCTATTAGTATATGTTTGTGTGTGTGTGTGTGTGTGTGTGTGTGTGTGTGTATATTTTGTATTTGTGCTGATAAATAAATAAAGGGGGACTAGTATAGATCTATTTCAAGCTATTTAGCTCTCATCAGCTAGCCATACCCTTACTGGGATTTGAACCTGTGCTGTATTACATATTAAGCAGTTGTGTTAACCACTAAGCCACAACGGCTTAATATGTAATACAGCACAGGTTCAAATACCCAGTAAGGGTATGGCTAGCTGATGAGAGCTAAATAGCTTGAAATAGATCTATGCTAGTCTCCCTTTATTTATTTATCAGCACAAATACAACACAAATGTAACAAAGGCAACAGTAAAAATATTGGGTTTCTGTCGTGATGGACTCTTGTGATGAGCCGATAGACAGAGAATGGAAGCAGTCTGCTTCCTCCCATATTTGGGCATACCAGGGGTTGTGACACACACACTCTCAATAGATAGATAGATAGATAGATAGATAGATAGATAGATAGATAGATAGATAGATGATAGATAGATAGATAGATAGATAGATAGATAGATAGATAGATAGATATAGATTATAGATATAGATATAGATATAGATATAGATAGATATAGATATAGATATAGATATAGATATAGATATAGATATAGATATAGATATAGATATAGATATAGATATAGATATAGATATAGATATAGATATAGATATAGATATAGATATAGATAGATAGATAGATAGATAGATAGATAGATAGATATAGATTATAGATTATAGATTATAGAGATAGAGATAGAGATAGATAGATAGATGATATAGATATAGATATAGATATAGATATAGATATAGATATAGATATAGATATAGATATAGATATAGATATAGATATAGATATAGATATAGATATAGATATAGATATAGATATAGATATAGATAGATAGATAGATAGATAGATAGATAGATAGATAGATAGATATAGATTATAGATTATAGAGATAGAGATAGAGATAGATAGATAGATGATATAGATATAGATATAGATATAGATATAGATATAGATATAGATATAGATATAGATATAGATATAGATATAGATATAGATATAGATATATTATTGTGTGATATATTATATTGTATTGTGTTGTATTGCATTGCATTGCATTAATTACATTACATTATATTTATTATATTTATTATATTACATTACATTACATTACATTATTATATTATTTCTTTGACATAATTAATGCAGGATCAGATTTTGACTCAGATGAATCCAGAACATCAATGGTTTCTCTAGTCTATACCATTACATTTAAATTTACTTATTGCGGAAATTTTTATCCCATCTTCTGTTTACTGTCCAAAATAGCTCAAAGATTTAGATTTAATGGTAAAATTGGGGGGGGGGAGTAAAAACAAGGTGTAGTTTGTAGTTATTGAGAGAACACTAAAAAAAAAATAAAAACGAATGAATTGATAAAAAAGGAAAACATAAAAGTGAAACAACTGCTTCAGAATATTAATACCAGAATATGGTAATCTTAAGGAGCCATAGAAAAATTTGCTGAAGAAGCAGGGCACATAGGAATTTTAAAATGTATAAATAGTAGCGTTAAATTCAGCCAATAAAACCAATAATGAAAGCGCTTTAAGGCAAAGGCGAATAGAAAGATCTGTATAAGGGTTTCTTCTCATAGAAGCTGAGAACTTCCCTCAATTCCCTGGGGGTTTTGTAGGTAGTTGAAGATGAGGTGGGGAAGCCCCTGAATTAAGACTAAAGAAACAATATGTCTAATCCTGTTACTATACACTGGTGTGACTGGTGAAAAAAGTCCTCAGTTCAAACTACTGAATTTTTCAGCCGTTAAGCCAAGTTGTAGAGTTCACAATCTGTAGCCTGAGGACAACTGTGGCTCCATCAACATGTTTCTTGATATTTAATTTTAAGGAGATGAATATCGATATAACAGATTTAGAAGGGACCTTGGAGGCCTTCTAGTCCAAATCCCTGCTCAAGCAGGAAACCATTTCAGACAAATGGTTGTCTAACCTCTTCTTAAAAACTTCCAATGTTGGACTATCCACAGCTTCTGGAGGCCAGCTGTTAAAGTTCTCCTTAAGTTCTAGTTTGGATCCTTCCTTGACTGGTTTCCACCCATTACTTCTTGTATTGCCTTCAGGTGCTTTGGAAAAATAGGTTGACCTCCTCATCTGTGTGGCAGCCGCTTAAAAATTGGAACACTATCATGTCACACCTAGTCCTTCTTTTCATTCAACCAGACATACCCGATTCCTGCAACTATTCTTCATATCTTCTAGCCCCCAGTCCAGGGGTGGGTTTCTCCCGGTTCGCACCAGTACGTCAGAACCAGTTCGTGAAATTTAGCATACCTTCCGGAACCTGTTCCAAAAGGAAGGAAGGAAGGAAGGAAGGAAGGAAGGAAGGAAGGAAGGAAGGAAGGAAGGAAGGAAGGAAGGAAGGAAGGAAGGAAGAGATACACACAGGAAAAGAAGAGATAGACACAGGGAAGGAAGGAAGGAAGGAAGGAAGGAAGGAAGGAAGGAAGGGGGAGAGATACACACAGGAAAGGAAGAGATACACACAGGGAAGGAAGGAAGGAAGGAAGGAAGGGGGAAAGATACACACAGGAAAGGAAGAGATACAAGGAAGGAAGGAAGGAAGGAGGAGAGATACACACAGGAAAGGAAGGAAGGAAGGAATGGAAGGAGAGAGAGAAAAAAGATAGACAAAGATAGAAAGAGAAAGAAAAAGGAAGTGGGAGAGAAGAAAGAAAGAAAGAAAGAAAGAAAGAAAGAAAGAAAGAAAGAAAGAAAGAAAGAAAGAAAGAAAGAAAGAGGTGGAGAGAGATAAAAGGAAGGAAGGAAGGAAAGAAAGAGTGAGTGAGAGAAAGAGAGAGAGAGAGAGAGAAAGAAAGAAAAAGAAAGAGAACTTATGAGCACAATTGAGCTCAAAATTTTGGTTGCTAAGCAAGAGCATTGTTAAGTGAGTTTCACCACATTTTCCAAGTTGGCCGCGCCCACCCGGCCACACGCCCACCAAGCCACACCCACCCAGTCACATGACCACCGAGCCACTCCCACAAAACAGGCCACACCTACAGAATAGGCTGTAAAAATTTTGAAACCCATCCCTGCCTCAGTCCCCTAATCATCTTTGTTTCGCATGGCAGAAGGCAAAGCAGGAGCTTTCGGCATGATCCATGCACGCATGGATCCCAGAGGTTTCCTTAGAAAATAGCATCCTTGCACCAAGGGTTTTGTTTGTCATATGGTCGATGGGCGTTTTTGTGACAGGCCACATCTATTGAGCCAAGGTGGCGCAGTGGTTAAATGCAGCACTGCAGGCGACTGCTAGATCAGCAGGTCAGCGGTTCAAATCTCACCGGCTCAGGGTTGACTCAGCCTTCCATCCTTCCGAGGTGGGTAAAATGAGGACACGGATTGTTGTTGGGGGCAATATGCTGACTCTCTGTAAACTGCTTAGAGAGGGCTGAAAGCCCTATGAAGCGGTATATAAGTCTACTGCTATTGCTATTGCTATTGCTATTGTAGCCACCATTACAGGTGCAACAGTTCATTTAGTGATCATTTGAAGTTACAGCAGCACTGAAAGAAGTGACTTATGACCATTTTCCCACACTTATGACCATTGCAGCATCCCTCCATTTTTTAAAAACTGAAGAGTGTTGAAGGTGATATCATCTCCAGGAGAAGATCTCCTTGGGTTTTGTAGGAAATTGAGTTTCTCAGAGAAGGATGCAACAGCTGAGATGGTCCTTCCCATGGTCCTTCCAAATGACACTCTTTAGAGGTAGGGTCCTGGTTGACTCCTCCTTTCCTGGATCTTCCTAAATGGGCAGAAAGCATCAGAAGAAGTAGGTGGTCCCAAAGATTAAAGATGATCACTAGCTCCCTAAATTGTATTTAGAACAAACTAGTAAGCCCTCAAAGCAATTGTGTTATATGATGAAACCAACTGGCACCCACAATCACTTCAACCATTGCAGTCTGGACTAGCTGAAGCTAGTAAGGAAAACCCCAATTTACAGTAGTCTAAACAAGGGATGAGCAAGATGTAAGTGAAAGTAAACAGATTATCCTAATCCAGGTAAGGTCGTAATTGAAACACCATGAAAAATCCTTCCTTTCCACGAATGCCTATGGAGATTCTCAATCATCTAGGTCAGTGGTCTCCAACCTTGGCAACTTTAAGACCTGTGGACCTCAACTCCCAGAGTTCCTCAGCCAGCTTTGCTGGCTGAGGAACTCTGGGAGTTGAAGTCCACAGGTCTTAAAGTTGCCAAGATTGGAGACCATTGATCTAGGTCATGGTTGTCCCAAAGATTCTTTTTTCAGGAGGCAACTGGAAGGCTCCACATCAATTTGCACTACCCAGGCAAACCCTGAAGACACAGATAAACCTCCAACAGCCTCAAGGACTCTCCAAAAGAATGCAAATGACCAGCTGTCTGCAAGGAATATAAATCCTTCCCTTCAATACAGTGGTGGGTTTCAAATTTTTTGTTAGAACCTCTTCTGTATGTGTGGCCTGCTTTGTGGGAGTGGCTTGCCAGTCATGTGACCAGGTGGGAGTGGCATGCCGGTCATGAGAATGGGTGGGCGTGGCCAACATGTAAAATGTGGTGGAACTCACTTTAACAACGCTCTTGCTTAGCAACCAAAATGTTGGCTCAGAAACTCTGGCATTTAAAGCACACAAGTCTTAAAGCTGTCAAGTTACAAGACCCTTGCACCCCTAACCCTTTAGGAAAAAACCCAGGGGTGTTCAAACTTGATAGCTTTAAGACTTGTGGACTTCAACTCCCAGAATTCCCCCTCTCGCTCTTCATCTTGATGATGTGCGGACTGGCGGGGGGTGGAGGGAGCTGGAACCGGTTCTAAACGGCACTGTAGATTTGTGGAACCGCTTCTATAGAAGAGGTTAGAACTGGCAGGAACCCACCCCTGCTTCCCCACCACCCAGTCAGAGCTAAAGAAGCTTCTTGGATGAGAAGAAAAACATCTTCAAAGAAAAACAAGAAAGTCCAGTTGTCTCTTTAAAAAAGCACCCTTGGGATTTCCACAATGCTGTTTCTGGTGATCCTGGCTCTGTGCAGGCAGATGACTTCGTTGAGATGCTTCAGTTGTGGTATATATATATATATTGTTTATCAGGGTTTTTGAAAAGGCAACTCATAAAGAGCAGCAATTTCAAAAGCATAACGGTACCAAAAAGTCGATCACACTGCATAATTCCTCCTTTAACTCTATATTAACCCAAATGTGAAGATCATCTTCTTCTTCTTCTTCTTTTAAAAAAAAGCAAAACAAGAAAAAAAAAACCTTTGAAAAATTCAGTTATGGTAACAACGAGGCGGGGTGTTACAGAAATAGTACAAAATATTTAAATACCCAGCAATCTTAACACTAGATCTGATGAGGTGGGTGGAAATCTAGATTCTGACCCTTTCTTAACACGAAACTGAACTGGCTTTCTTTGGATTGCTAGACGCTATCTCCTGCCCTAGCCTACTTATGATGAAATGGTGACGCTGGAAGGGTATCAAGAAAAGGTTGCGTTCCCCGAAAGAAAGTTGATTAAAAAAAATAGGAAAGGTAGAAGGAGCGTGAACACGAAACCATTTGCTGAGCATGAAGAACAGGGGGTGTCAAACTCAATTTCATTGAAGGTCACATCAGGGCTGTGGGTGACCTTGTGGGGCTGGGCAGGCATGGCCAACTGGTTGGACACGGCCAACTTGACATCACCCATGAGGTGTGGCCAACTAGGGGCATGGCCAACTGGTTGGACGTGGCCAACTTGACATCACTCACTGGGTGTGGCCAACTAGGGGCATGGCCAACTGGTTGGATGTGGCCAACTTGACATCACTCACTGGGTGTGGCCAACTAGGGGCATGGCCAACTGGTTGGATGTGGACAACTTGACATCACTCACTGGGTGTGGCCAACTAGGGGCATGGCCAACTGGTTGGATGTGGACAACTTGACATCACTCACTGGGTGTGGCCAACTAGGGGCATGGCCAACTGATTGGATGTGGCCAAGTTGACATCACTCACTGGGTGTGGCCAACTAGGGGCATGGCCAACTGGTTGGATGTGGCCAAGTTGACATCACTCACTGGGTGTGGCCAACTAGGGGCATAGCCAACTGGGTGGGCGTGGCCAGCTTGACACCACTCTTTAAACTGCTGGCATATTTCCATTTTGCACTGGGTAGACCAGGCTGAAGCAATGTGTGTAGACCAGACCAAAGTGATGTGGGTAGACCGGGCTGAAGCAACATGGGCCGACCCCTTAGATTTTCCAGGATGGCCCCATGGGCCGGATCTGACCACATTGTAGGCCAGATCTGGGCCGTGAGCCTTGAGTTTGACACCCTCGACGTATAGACGATCCTAAATTCCATCCATGATCTCTCTAGCTCAGTGTTTCTCAACCTTGGCAACTTGAAGATGTCCGGATTTCAACTCCCAGAATTCCCCAGCCAGCATTCGCTGGCTGGGGAATTCTGGGAGTTGAAATCCGGACATCTTCAAGTTGCCAAGGTTGAAAAACATTGCTCTAGCTTATCTCTTTAGATCAGTTATGAAGGTGGTGAGTCAACTTTCTGGAGAACCACTGTTAGACAGGTATTTATATTTTGACGCAAAATGTTTATTTTCGTGCTGCCTTTATCATATTTACAAATAACTCAAAGCAGCAAACATATCCCACAAACTCCCTTTTTCCCCCACTAGCGAACAACTCTGTGAGGTTGGTTGGGATGAGAGAAAGTGATTGGCCCAAAGTCACCCAGCTGGATTTCATGGCTAAAGCAGGACCTGAACTCGCAGTCTCCTGCTTTCCAGACTGAGTGTCATAACCACTAGGCCAAACTGGCTTTTGTAGAAGAAATTGTATGGAAAGAACATTGGATGGATTTTGAAGCCAACCCTTAACTATTGAGGCAAAGCAAGGAAGCAAACTCTTTGCATCTTGTTGTCAAATGTTGAAGGGAGGGTGCGCTAGATAATTATTTATCAAATTCAGCAGAGTTTTTACTATTTCCATTTCCTCCAAAACCTTTTCACTGTGAATATGATGGATAAGCAGAAATTCTATTTTATCTGACAAAACTGTAGGAGTTTAACATGAGCAAAAAAAAAATTTTTTTTTTAAACCTAATCATTTCAAATATGTGAAAGAGGAATAGGTGAAATTTCCTGAAACCACCCAAATTTCTAAGGAAAGTCACGTCTACATCATGGGGAAAAGTATAAAACTCCTGGGGAAATTTCTCTTTCACGCCTGTTTGCCAGATCTGTGCAATTGGGGGGAAGGGGGTTGGGGGTGGGTGGGATCTGCCAACCAACCGGATTCTTCCAGCTACACATGGCCAGGTTGGCAGGTGCTTTTGCAAACTTCCTGTTTTTTTTAAAAGTCCTAGACAGGTGACAGAATCAGGAAGTTCATTAAACCAAGGGGGCTGCTGTCTATCGCTCTCTAAATTTGAGTTGGTGAATAAGTCCTAGTCTTCACAAAGAATACTGTACACACACACACATACACACATGTATATGTATATGTATATGTATATGTATATGTATATGTATATGTATATGTATATGTATATGTATATGTATATGTATATGTATATGTATATGTATATGTATATGTATATGTATATGTATATGTATATGTATATGTATATGTATATGTATATGTATATGTATATGTATATGTATATGTATATGTATATGATAGAGATAGAGATAGAGATAGAGATAGAGATAGAGATAGAGATAGAGATAGAGATAGAGATAGAGATAGAGATAGATAGAGGTAGAGGTAGAGATAGAGATAGAGATAGAGATAGAGATAGAGATAGAGATAGATAGAGATGGATGGATGGATGGATGGATGGATGGATGGATGGAGAGAGAGAGAGAGAGATAGGGATGGATGGATGGATGGCTAGATAGATAGATAGATAGATAGATAGATAGATAGATAGATAGATAGATAGATAGATAGATAGATATAGAGATAGATAGATATAGATAGGGATGGATGGATGGATGGATGGATGGATGGATAGATAGATAGATAGATAGATAGATAGATAGATTTAGATTTAGATTTAGATTTAGATTTAGATTTAGATTTAGATTTAGATTTAGATATAAATGATATAGATATAGATATAGAGATAGATAGATAGATAGATAGAGATAGAGATAGAGATAGAGATAGAGATAGAGATAGAGATAGAGATAGAGATAGAGATAGAGATAGAGATAGAGATAGAGATAGAGATAGAGATAGAGATAGAGATAGAGATAGAGATAGAGATAGAGATAGAGATAGATAGATATAGATATAGATATAGATATAGATATAGATATAGATATAGATATAGATATAGATATAGATATAGATATAGATATAGATATAGATATAGATGAGATAGAGATAGAGATAGAGATAGAGATAGAGATAGAGATAGAGATAGAGATAGAGATACATTAGATATAGATATAGATATAGAGATCCTGTAGCTGAGTAAATAACAGGAAAACGAAGTTTCTAAAAGCGCAGCTATCCAGGCTTCGTGAATGAATCGAAATGAAATCTAAAAAGGAATTAAAAATTTGGAAAGGAAAGACAAAAGGGATGGCTTCTTCTTCTCCTCCTCCTCCTCCTCCTCCTCCTCCTCCTCCTCCTCCTCCTCCTCCTCCTCCTTCTTTTCTTCTTCTTCTTCTTCTTCTTCTTCTTCTTCTTCTTCTTCTTCTTCTTCTTCTTCTTCTTCTTCTTCTTCTTCTTCTTCTTCTTCTTCTTCTTCTTCTTCTGGTTCTGCTTGAATTTTAAAATGATAGCAAAAAATCCAAGAGGCTGAAACGAGATCTTATGCTCTCTAATTCTGGGAAGGATTCTTCTGGCTTTCAGAAACTGAAAGAAATACAAAAATCAATAGGTGCCAGCTTCCCACTTGGTGGGGCAGGGAAAGTGATACTTGCTGAATTCTTGCCTGTGGCTTGTTTCATAGAATCCACTCAAAGCTTGACTCTCTTTTGCTTGCTCACTCATTCTGCCGCATTCTGAAAAACACGAGAGCAATAGAAACATCGGCTGTTTTCTGACGAGCGCGTTTAGTAGTTAACAGTCTTGATTATAAGAAAACCACAGAGTGGATTTTCCTCCACAAATCTCTCATCCAAACCACTTGCACATGTAAACAACTCACCCCTAACCAGACCTATTTATTTGCTCCTTTAAACCAACTCAAGAGGTGGACTCTTTCATCCTTCCATTTCCCCATCTTGCTTTAGCATAAAGCACGGCCCTGCAGTGTCACTGCACTGGAAAATTTGATGGTACTAAAAGAAAACTTTGCAACCAATTCCTGGAAATGGTCATGATTAAAATGACGGTTTAGTACGACCGAACGACAGACCTGGAGGCAGAGGGGAGATGGCTATAGAATAACATATTTAAATGCTTCTAATGTTCCAAACTTAAGAAATAAGAGAATGGACTCAATGCAAAGAAACCAGAGAAACTCAATTGGAAATGTCACCCATATTCGGTACCCTAAATTAATCAAATAAAATAGAATGTGTGTGTGTGTGTGTGTGTTTGTGTGTGCGCGCATTTGTGTTGCTTGATCCCCCTTCCCTTGACTTTTTAACTAGTGGTTGTTTTCCTCCAAAGTTGTGAGCCATCCTCTTCTGTTGGAAAGTCCAGTATTTCGACTTTTTGTTAGATTTTGCTTGAGAGACCACCTGCTGCCAATCACCTCCCAAAGACCCATTAGATTACACAGATTAGGCCTCCTCCGGGTTCTGTCTACCAGCCAATGTCATCTGGCTACCACCCGGGGGAGGGCCTTCTCTGTGGCGGCTCCGGCCCTTTGGAACGAGCTCCCTGCAGAGATTCAGACCCTCATCTCTCTCCAGGCCTTCTGAAAAGCTGTTAAAACCTGGCTGTGTCAGCAGGCCTGGGGTCGATGAGTTCCCTTCCCCTCTCGAATCGTACGGCTGTTGGTTGTTTTAAATTCCCTGTACTTTTTTGTTGTAGTTCTTTGTGTTTCCCTTTGAGACCGCCTACTGCCACATACCTCCCAGCGGCCGGTAAGATCCCACAGATTGGGCCTCCCTTCAGATGCCGTCAGCCAGACAGTGTCGGCTGGCGGGCCCCCGGAGGAGAGCCTTCTCTGTGGCTGCTCCGACTCTCTGGAACCAGCTACCCCCGGAGATCCGGACCATACCCACTCTTATGGCCTTCAGGAAAGCTGTAAAAACCTGGCTTTTCCGGCAGGCCTGGGGCTGTTGACCTCACTGTTGAGGTCCAGCCCCGATTAGAATGAATGCATGTGATTTTGTGATTTTAAACTGTCTTTCTTTCTTTCTTTCTTTCTTTCTTTCTTTCTTTCTTTCTTTCTTTCTTCTTCTTTTTTTTGTAAGCCGCCCGGAGTGTCCTTCAGGATTGGGCGGCATATAAATTTTGATAATAAATAAATAAATAAATAATAAACTCTGGAGATTTATCTTTGTGTTTAGATTGGGACATAGAAACAAGGTAGCTAAAACAGAGCCACATATAAGCCACCTTCAGACGATGGTGGATATATAAATATAGAGAGATGGACAGTAGACTCAGATGCTTATGCCAAATCTAGATGATGATCAGTTAAATGCATGGTTTGAGTGGAAGATAGATGTTGTTGTTTTTTTTCCTTTGAGTCCATCATTGATTCCAGCAACTCAGCACCTAGATCAGGACATTTGTCGGAAGTGACTACTCCAGGAGCTATAGGAATGGCCTTTGCTTTCAAAACACGGGCTCCTCTTTGATGAGGCCAGGCCAACTTTCCCCAGGATGGTGCCACCTAGATGTGCTGGGCTCCCAATGGTTGGTGTTCAAGCCCAAAGCCCTCTGGGGTTAGTTTTGGTAAAACCGGTGTGTGCTGCGTTGTGTGTGACTTATTCTGCTGTTCCTCAAGCCATTCTGATTCGGATTCTGAACACAAATGTGTATGAGATCACTAAGGAGGAACTATTTTGTAACCCTCTGTGACCTTCACCTTCTCTCTTTGCATATTATCCCCCCACTTTCCACCTTTGGCTGGTTTGGAAAGCAGTCAAGTCAGCTGAATGGCTCCGTTTGCATATATGTAGATGAATAGGTGACACCATCCTATGCAGATCATGGGACTCTGCGAGGTTATGAAATCACGTGCAAATGAATACGTGGAAGAAAGATTAAGAGGACAAAACCATTTTAATTTCAAGAGTCAGACTAATCGATTCAAGTTATTGCACAATTGATTCTATTTGAGATTTCAGGGTAAATACGGTAAAGGCACTTTCTATTACGTCCACGGAGGCATTTGATTCGATTCCAGTCCCCTTTTAAACTGACCAATACTAAGAATGGGGCTCTTGTCCATATGAAGTGCCAAAAGTTTCCTTCCCATCTCTGAGCTGTAGCATTTTATCTTCTCCCTTGCGTGGCATCAAAATCTGCCCCCCTCCCATCCCCAGGGGTCAGCAACCTTAAACACTCAAAGAGCCACAAAGGTCCTAACCGGAAGCCCCCGCACTCATTCAATTCTGAAGCTGGCCGGAAGGCTGGTTCCCCCACCATAGAGTCTCCTCCTAGCGCGACCTCCTTTTTCCTCTACCTGTCCTAACCAAAAGCCCTATCAAATTGTGGAGCTGACCAGCGACAGGGCGTCACAGCGGAGGGATGAAAGAACCACCTGTGGCTCCGGAGCTGTGGGTTGCTGACTCCTGCCCTATCCAATTCTGTGCCCCCATAATATTCCAGACTTCAGCAGGGCAATCTTGGCTAGGGATGAAATGAGCTGGACTTCCTTATGTAGGAGTTCCTTATGTGGAAGAAACAGGTCAGGATCCAAAAAAATGTCCTTGCTGATAGATTCATATCTTAAAGATCAGTCAAATGAGAGATATAAACGAGACTGGAAAAAATGGATTGACTATATACAAAATAAATACGGGACCAAGAAATTCCACTTAGCCTATGCTTAAGATCAGAAATGATTTAAACTGTTTAAAGTTAGTTCAGCAAGAAGAAGCTAAGGTCAATGTAGAATGTCATTCATTTCTTTATTTCTTTTTTCTCAATAGATTTTAGACTGTGTTAGTTAAAAATCCATACCATGTACGGGTTCTGGGAATTCGGGGGGGGGAGGAGGAGGGGGGTTGGGGGTGGAGGGAGGGAGGGGCATACAAAAAAAATTGTACTTCAATGTTTTAATGATTGGCGAATGATGAAATATTTGTGTTTTTTAAAAGAAATAAAACCTTTTTTTAAAAAAATGTCCTTGCTGATAGATTCAAATGGACAAATTGGAACCAGAATTCGATACTTTCCCAGAAGATTTCTTCTTACTGATGAAGACAGATTTGACATTATAACTTTAATATTCCTTTTTTCCCCCCCTTCCGGGGAAGTTAGAAAACCTTTGCAGAGCCGAGGGGCTCAATCCTGCACAAGGAAGAAGATGTGAATGATTCATTTAAAAAGAAAAAAATACCCCACCTCCATTGCCCTCAATTTTCCTCCTGACTTAAATACAGAGGATGGGGGGCTTTTTTTCCCTGCAAGGCGGCTATTCCAGTTCAGGTGGTGTGAGGATTTTTTCTTCTTCTTCAGAACAATCGTGACCAATTTTTAAACCCTTAAAAATTTACCAGCAGCACGGCTGGGCTTTTAAAGACAGTTGAGATTCTCCCCCCCCCCCCATTTCCCGGTTTTCACGTTAATTCGGAGCAGAATTAACATCTCCGAGAGATTTTTGTTCTACTCAGTGGGCTGAAAGTGGAGACTAAATTCTGTTTAGAAAAGTTTAGAAAAGTTTTTTCCCCCGGAGATGCTCCAGAGCTGTAGACCGTCTCAAGACGCTAGTATAGCATTATCACCAAGACACATGAGGACCCACTTTTGGGAGGGAGAGGGGTGAGGGTTTAAATGGCATCTCTTCCAGGGAGAAGAGAGAAACATTCACAATCTCTGGCATTTTGACAGGGGTTGGAAAAGCTTCTTGCCTTCCTGGGCATCCGGTGATGTTGGTACGCCCCCTAACGTGCGTTCCACAGAGTATTAACCCCGTTGCCCTTATTCTTGAAACTTGACTTTATTATTAGGGTGCGGGAAAGACAATTGCGTTGGGCAGTTGCGGGAAGGAGAATTATGCGCGTGGTTTGCGCGTGGTTCCGTTTCAAAGCGCTCGCCTAAAAGGATTGGGATTTCCTTCCTCTGGAAACCAAGCCCTTCAGGATCTGGCCAGCGCATCCCACCTCAGTCCCCATCCATCCATCCGAAGGCCGACCCCCCCTTCATCCTTCCGGGCGCTTCCTTGCCCCGCAGGGCCAAAGGCGGGTGCAAACCCCTCCCCTCCCCTCCTCCAGGCCCCTCCCCTCCCCCAAGCCCCTCCCTCCCTACGTTGTCGCTTTAAAGACTTTAAAGATCCTCTTGGGCTGCGCGAATTCATTTTCTCGTTTGAAAACCCGATCCCATCATCCTCTCTGCCTGCTCCCCCCAAGTCTCAAATCGTTTTAAGAAAGCGGCGCTACGCTGCATCCTCTCGGAATTTGGAAAGGAAGTGAGAAAGAGAGAGAGAGGGACAGAAACAGAGAGAGTGTGAGAGCGAAAGGGACGGAGCGGAGGTAAGGGACTTTACTTTCTGCCGCGATTTCGGATCGGGAAAGTGGGAATCGAGAAACAAAAATCGTCTCTTGAGAAGAGCCGGAGATGAGAGCAGCCAAATGAGAACCTGGGTTGATCTCTCTCTCTCTCTCCCTCTCCCTCCCTCTCTCTCTCGCTCTCTCGCTCTCTCATCTATCTATCTATCTATCTATCTATCTATCTATCTATCTATCTATCTATCTATCTATCTATCTATCTATCTATCTCTATCTAGCTATCTAGCTATCTAGCTATCTATCTCTATCTATCTATCTATCTATCTATCTATCTATCTATCTATCTATCTATCTATCCATCCATCCATCCATCCATCCATCCATCCATCCATCCATCCATCCATCTATCTATCTATCTATCTATCTATAGAGAGAGAGAGAGGAGGGCTGGGAGAGATGCGACGCGTAGAGTTATTCCTTGTGAGATGCTTAAGGGGCTTTGGGGAAAACGTGGGAATACCCCGGTGCCTTTCTCAGGAGCGAGTTGTATCCCAGCCCTGGGAAAACGGGCAAAAGGGACGGACTGGTGGCGGAAGAGAGGAAAAAACCAATCGTGAGGTTTATCGGATCCAGAAAGAACACCCTGTAACTGTCGATCTCTTTGCTGGATCTCTTCTCTCACCCCGCATCCCCTTCCCAGAATCGAACTAGCGGCTTCATCTGTTATCAGGCCCCCCTCCAAAAAAAACACCCTGCTGAGGTTAACCTCCCTCCCTCTTCCGCCTTGAATTTGGGAAACTGCCCCCCGAGGACGGTGGGAATCCCTTGTTCTCCCTCCTAATTTCAGGTAAGGGAAGACGGCCTTGCTCCATTCCTCCCAGCAAAGACATTTAATTCTCCTAATTCTCCTTACTCTTCAAGAAAGGAAAAGTTTGGCCCGATTCGAACTCCATACTGGTGGGAAGGGGGTTTGGGTCAGCCGAAGATTTCTAAAATAGTTGCAAACGTTCGGCTTTCTCCGTTTTTTTTCCCCCTACACGCGGCGGGGGGGGGGGAATAATATGAGCATTCAAAACGAGGCGCAGAGAAGTTGGTGTGCAGAGCATTATTATTTGTTCCATTTCTACGGACCGCCCAGCTCGGTCAAAAAACAGAGCATTGCTCGGTGGGGTACAGATTCGTATTATAGACCTGCTGTGATCCACCTCCCCCCCCAATTTTTTTTAAAAAACCCAGTCTTTTAATTTCGTACCGGGCTGTGAAATTATTCCCTCGCCCCGTTTGGCTCCAGATCCCAAATTCTAAAATAATTCTGCGACCCCTTCGAAATTGTTTCACGCCTCCTTTTAGTGTTTTCGCTCACTTCCCCCTCCTGGGTCAGCAGCGCCGCGTTTTATGAATGAAACCGAGTAGTAGGTACTCTGAGGAATCCGCGCCGGCTGGAAAAGACGGCGCTT
>NW_028261382.1:174834828-174849499 GCF_051295495.1 Thamnophis sirtalis
AGCAATCTTTTCAAGTCTGCAATCTGCATAGTTCTATATGAACTTTCTGGAGCATCAAAATAGACCCCCTACAGGGGTCAGGATATAAAGCTGCCCTTGTAAAGGAAACGTAACCCTTCCGAAAATATAACTTGACGTGGCGGGGGTGGGGTGAGCTTTTGTTCGGGCATCCTTTGCCTGTGTAAATAAAAAATCGCAGAATAACTTTTTTTTTTTTAAAGAAAACCCTCCGTTCAAAGCTACATTGACTTAAAAGCTATACGGGTTTCCTCCAAGTTAAATAGGTTTGGGACTACAAAATAATCAAATTGTCCCCTGGCCTAAAATTGAACTAAAATTCTATATTTCCCTTATCTGAACATAAGCTTCGTCGACATCTGTAAGGCTTAAGATTTTTAATCTTAAGAGCCAAGAGCCAAGGTGGCGCAGTGGTTAAATGCAGCACTGCAGCCTACTGCTAGATCAGCAGTTCAGCGGTTCAAATCTCACCGGCTCAGGGTTGACTCAGCCTTCCATCCTTCCGAGGTGGGTAAAATGAGGACCCAGATTGTTGGGGGCAATATGCTGACTCTCTGTAAACCGCTTAGAGAGGGCTGAAAGTCCTATGAAGAGGTATATAAGTCTACTGCTATTGCTATATTGCTATTAATACAGTGTTTCCCCAAAAATAAGACCCACCCCCAAAAGCACGCCCTAGCCTTACTTTTGTCGTGTGGGGTCTAAAATAAGACCTACCCTGAAAATAAGCCTGGGGGATGGTTGTGGCCCGGTGGTGGGTTTCAAAAATTGTTGGAACCTACTCTGTGGGTGTGGCCTCCTTTGTGGGAGTGGCTTGCCACCCATGTGACCGGATGGGAGTGGCTTGCTGCCCATGTGACCAGATGGGAGTGGCTTGCCGCCCATGTGACCGGATATGAAATTATGAATTAGTACTTAGGTCGGTCCAAGTAGCTATTCAGAAGTTAGTGGTTAGAAGCAATCGTAAAGCAAGATACGGAATTAAAACCAGAAATATTTTGTTGGCTATTTGAAAGGGAGTATAATATATATTTAATTTTACACATGTTAGCAGCTGCTGGAATTGTGTTTGCACAACAGTGGAAAAACAGAGATATGTAAATGAATGAATATTACAATGTGCAGGAATAAATAAACTGACAATTAAAATCAAGAAGGCTTTGAATACTTTTTCACGTGGGATTGGTTTTAGCAATTGCCAACTAATGGAAACAGAAATTAGAAATCCAAAAGTATGAAAGAAAACACCATTTATGTAAGGAAAGGTCCCTAAAATGTATAAGGAAATATTACTAGATCATTATTAATATGTAGATAACTGTGGGACGTTACACACCCACCAGTGTGTAACAAATTTTTGAAAGCCTTGGCAGCAATCCAGCCTGTCAAGCTCACAATATTGTTCTCCAACATTAGTTAATGCGTTGACTTCTGCAAAAGGCACGTGTGCACAAGCAGTCCTTTTATAGTCTGAAGAGGAGCCTAATCACCACCAGTTGAGTGCAATTACCTCCTGTAACTGCGTAATTGTTCCTTACGCCTATTAGCTCTCTGTTGCCAGGCATCTAGGAACAACTGGTCCAAGGCTCAGGCGCCTCCTGGTGGCCAACCAGCCTTTCTGCGCCCTGCTCAGAGTCGGAATCCTGTCCAGGGTCCTCCACATCCTCCAAAGTCGACTCATAGGGCCCCTCGCTATCGGAGTCCAATGGCTCCTGCTGGGCCACAACACCTATCCCTGTCAGCTCTGCTGCTTTTGGGACCAATTGAAGCTTACAAGTGCTTTGATTGGCGGATGGGTTCAGTAGAGATGTTCAAAAAGGCAGCAAAAACCAGAGAATTTAACCAGTAAACTTTGCTCGACCCAATAGCAACATGGGGGAGTCAGCCAGCAAAGAGGTTACACCGGAACGATGAAGATTGGCAGAAGCACCGCAAATGTTACGCAATTCGAGAGTTTCCTATTGCCTAAGGAATGGATGAATAGCATTTGGACAGAACCTTGGAGCCTAAAACAGGAACAGCTAAGGATGACGTAAGGCTAGAGTTATGGTCTGGGAATGAGATGAAGACATGATGGGGACATACCAGAGAAAGATCTTGTCTGTTTCTGCTGTGGTTAGAATCAGGTGGGGGAAAGCTGAGAATCCACCTAAGTCAGTGTTTCTCAACCTTGGCAACTTGAAGATGTCCGGACTTCAACTCCCAGAATTCCCCAGCCAGCGAATGCTGGCTGGGGAATTCTGGGAGTTGAAATCCGGACATCTTCAAGTTGCCAAAGTTGAGAAACACTGACCTAAGTCAAAGAATCTAAGGGGGATCCGCAAGCCATCAAAAAGGAAGGTTGACAGGTTCTTCTTCTGAGCCAAATCCTAGTCCCGCTCCATCTAAAAATAGAAGTGCAATGTATCATCGAGTCATTGGAGAAATGGAGAACAGAAGGAAAATATAGCCTAAACTATTTGGAAAGGTCTTGGTGGATCCCAGCCAGATTTCCAGATCCTGGTGTCTTTTAGTCCAGTAGATCTAAGCACATATTATCCATTACTAAGACTGACCACGTATAACGAGACTTGAAGATGAACAGGCAGCATTTATCTTGCTAGGGAAAAGCATTTTTCCCCTCTGAGAGCTTGGGGAAATGGAGTTGTGTTTGCACAAGCCGCAGTTTAATTGATTTGACTGAATGAGCCACAATTAGTTGCAGCCGCCACATAACTGGCCAACTTATAAATCATCTTTCAGAGTCCAAAGGCTGAGTTCACTCAACCCCTTAGCCAAAAATAACCAAACCATCTGACTATCTTGGCATACAGTGGGAAAAAAAAAGAATCCAAACATTATAAAGTGGGTTTTGGGAACTTCCCGAGCCTGGCTGTGAAAATTTCTCAAAGGAGACGGTGGGCCTGAAATAGCAAGAAACTTGTGGATGTGCCTTTTCATCCTGAAAGAAATTCGCGTTTAGCTTTTAATTAGTTCCTTTTGACTCAAGTTACCTGTGAGTCGATGGGGCTGCACATGACAGATTTAACCACAGTGGTAAATTAGGATCTTTCATAACTCGCTCCACCGTCTCTTTCAGAATGTGCAACAGCGGAATAGTTACAATCCTTCTCTGGAAGAGAAGATTGGTGTATCTTTCTCTTTCTTTGATGTTCTGTATACGGTAACCCATTCGCATGGAGACGTTATAGCAGTTAGCAGTTAGCAGTTAGACTTATATACCGCTTCATAGGGGTTTCAGCCCTCTCTAAGCGGTTTACAGAGTCAGCATATCGCCCCCAACAACAATCCGGGTCCTCATTTTACCCACCTCGGAAGGATGGAAGGCTGAGTCAACCCTGAGCTGGTGAGATTTGAACAGCCGAACTGCAGAACTGCAGTCAGCTGAAGTAGCCTGCAGTGCTGCATTTAACCACTGCGCCACCTCGGTTATGTCAGCACTCCTTCATTGAGTAATTAGGAAAGAAAACCACAAGACTCCATTGATAGAAATCAAGTGTACTTTTATTATATAATTATAAATGATCAGAAGCGTAGCAAAGCGAAGACTGATTATTTAGGCGTGAAAGCGAGTGATATATAAAATAACCCATTCCCCACCCCTTGGCATCCCAGTTTGCAGTCCAATCATAATTCTCCCAATTGTCAGGTGTGAGATAACTTCGAAAGGCATCACCAAGATGAAATGTCGGTGCCGTTGGCCTTGGCAGGAAACCTTCTCCGCATGCGCAGTCCAACAGGCAGCAGAACTCCAGAATCTTCCTCCAGCACAATTAGTAAACCCCTCCCAAATACCATGCCCCCCCTCCCCGTTTCAATGGCAGCCGAAGCAGCAGCAAAGCAGAGCCTGACACGTTACATATAAGATACATACAACTTATATAGAGGTGAATGAACTCTCCCTATTCTAATACAGATTAGATTAGATTAGATTTATTACATTTATATGCCGCCCTTTTCCCCCGAAGGGGACTCAGGACGGCTCACAATTCAAGTCAGGGAAGGGGATACAGACAGGGGGATAAAAGACGAACATAACAGTACAAAAATTTAAAAAACACACAACAACCATACCATTTGAGGAGGGGGGCAGAAGCTCTTTAGCCCCAGGCCTGTCGGAACAGCCAGGTTTTAAGGGCTTTGCGGAAGGCCTGGAGGGTGGTGAGGGTTCGAATCTCCACGGGGAGTTTGTTCCAGAGGGTCGGAGCAGCCACAGAGAAGGCCCTCCTCCGGGTAGTCGCCAGTCAGCATTGGCCGGCGGATGGAATTCGGAGGAGGCCTAATCTGTGGGATCTAATCAGTCTATTGGAGGCAATTGGCAGCAGGCGGTCTCTCAAGTACAATACAGCCGTCTTACAACAGAGCACTTTCCACGTGGATCTCTCAGAGCCGGAGGGCCAAATAATCTAACCAGCGGGGATCCGTGGGAATAAAGTAGACCCAGATGCCAATGGGGCCACCTCTTTGGGCTCCTTGTCCTTTGCCTGCTTTCCTGGGCCGCGGTTTTTCTTCCAATGCTGCCTTTCCTCCATTCAGAAGTGGCCTCTTTCGCCAGCAAGAGTGGCCTTTTATTATTCCTTGAAGCCAAAAAACCTGCTATTTGGAAGAGGGTTTTCCCGGGTGAAAACAGGGCACCAGTGAAAGGATGGGAACCACGGGAGGGGGAGCTAAGAGAGGGGGGGCATCCCAGGCTTTAAAGAAGAGGGGGAGAGGGAAGAGGTCATTTTGGCTTTGAGAAAACGGCGGCCCAGCTCGCTTGATTTCCTTGGGCTGTTACACCCTCCATAATGTCTGGCTGGGAAAGATGGCAGCTCAACATCTCTGGAGGGTGCCAAGTCTTGGGGCGGGAGGGGGGGGTTGGTTTCTGTTGGACCGAGGCGTGCAAAGAGGCTCTTGAAAGTGAAATAGGATCGCTACCGCTCCGGCGCTCGACAGAGGAGGGGATTTTCCCGGGATGGCGAAGCGCGTCTTCTTCCCGTCCTTTTCCTCGTCGCTTTCACACGGTCGGTGCGGAACTTGGGAAACCATTTAAGTTTGTACTCTCACGCATTCATTTCATGACGATTCCCCCCCAAAGGGGACTTCTTGGCGTTCCGGATGTAAAAAAAGGTTATAAAGAGAGATCCTTACACCGTTGCCAGATGGTTTGTAGGATGCGTGTCTCTCTGCCACCTTCTTCACCTGCAGTGTTTGTCTACGTTCTGTGTTGCACACGTGCAGGCCTGGTTCTGTCCGCGGGTTCCTTAAATCTGCTCGGCCTTTTCTGCCTGCCTGAAATAGTTCCGGGCTGCCCATTTTGGAACTCTTCCATGGAGTCCCCCCCCGCCCCCCTCCCCTGTTATGCTGCTGTGTTTTTGTTTTTGAACATCTTCTGGCTATGAGAATCATTCCGCCGATTGGGAGGTTTGTTCATCGTTTTGCTTGGCCCCTAGAAAACCATTACTGTCGTTGTTATTTTATCTCTCTCCCTCCTTCCCTCCTTCCTTCCCTTCTTCCTTCCTTCCCTCCCTCCTTCCTTCCCTCCTTCCTTCCCTCCCTCCTTCCTTCCCTCCCTCCTTCCCTCCTTCCTTCCCTCCTTTTCCCTCCTTCCTTCCTTCCCTCCTTCCTTCCTTCCTTCCTTCCCTCCTTCCTTCCCTCCCTCCTTCCTTCCCTCCTTCCTTCCTTCCTTCCCTCCTTCCTTCACTCCTTCTTTCCTTCTTTCCTTCCCTCCTTCCTTCCTTCCCTCCTTCCTTCCCTCCTTCCTTCCTTCCCTCCCTCCCTCCCTCCCTCCTTCCTTCCTTCCCTCCCTCCCTCCCTCCCTCCTTCCTTCCTTCCCTCCTTCCTTCCCTCCTTCCTTCCCTCCCTCCTTCCTTCCCTCCCTCCTTCCCTCCTTCCTTCCCTCCTTTTCCCTCCTTCCTTCCTTCCCTCCTTCCTTCCTTCCTTCCCTCCCTCCTTCCTTCCCTCCTTCCTTCCCTTCTTCCTTCCTTCCTTCCTTCCCTCCTTCATTCACTCCTTCCTTCCTTCTTTCCTTCCCTCCTTCCTTCCCTCCCTCTTTCCTTCCCTCCTTTCTTCCTTCCTTCCCTCCTTCATTCACTCCTTCCTTCCTTCTTTCCTTCCCTCCTTCCTTCCCTCCCTCCTTCCTTCCTTCCTTCCCTCCCTCCTTCCTTCCTTCCTTCCCTCCCTCCTTCCTTCCTTCCTTCCGAACAGCAGGATTGCCTCGCAATTGTTGGATCTGACGAAAGATGCGGTACACCAGCTATGGAAGCCTCGGGCCTTTCGGTAGCGACGTCCAATCAGCACTCGGCTCCACGGAATCCCAAAAGATCGGGCGGGGTCTATTTCGATCTAGCAAGATCGCATTGGTTCCGTTCGATTGGATTCTGCGATTCGAGGAAACCCGGTTCGAGATGCAACTTCTGAATGGATTTTTTTCACTGTCCTGTCAGGTTAATAATAGGCAAGGATTGTCCGCGCGAGGACAGAGTTCCTAGGTGCCCGCTTAATTCCAGAAGCCCCGCTGGATCAATCCCAGGGGTTGAAATAATCAGCGTTGACCGTACAGGTGAAGAGATCCAGAACAGTCCAAGTTCAGGTGTTTGTAAGCAAGACTCTCTCCCTGCCTGAGCTTATTGGCTTTTTAAAAATAATATTTAAAATAAACCGCCAAGCAGATCCAGCTCTTTTCAATCAAGCCAAAGTCTGTCTTTTCCTTCCTTCCTTCCTTCCTTCCTTCCTTCCTTCCTTCCTTCCTTCCTTCCTTCCTCCCTTCCTTCCTTCCTTCCTTCCTTCCTCTCTTTCCTTCCTTCCTTCCTCCCTCCCTCCCTCCCTTCCTCTCTCCTTCCTCCCTTCCTTCCTCCCTTCCTCTCTTTCCTTCCTTCCTTCCTTCCTTCCTCCCTCCCTCCCTTCCTCTCTCTCTCCTTCCTTCCTTCCTTCCTTCCTCCCTTCCTTCCTTCCTTCCTTCCTTCCTCTCTTTCCTTCCTTCCTTCCTCCCTCCCTCCCTTCCTCTCTCCTTCCTCCCTTCCTTCCTCCCTTCCTCTCTTTCCTTCCTTCCTTCCTTCCTTCCTCCCTCCCTCCCTTCCTCTCTCTCTCTCCTTCCTTCCTTCCTTCCTTCCTTCCTTCCTTCCTTCCTTCCTTCCTTCCTTCCTTCCTTCCTTCCTTCCTGTACGAAACGTCTTCAATTTGGAACCATTACATCCACACCTACTACTACCACCGGTACTGCTTCTGGAGCAGTCATCACTATATAGAAGAAGAAGCAGAGGCACTCAATTGTGGGGGGGGCGTGGGGGGGTGTCAATGCCTGCTTCCAGGATTACCCACATTTGCACCAGGAAGACCTAACCCTTAAAGCCATAGAAGAAGATCCCTAACCCCACACGTCTTGCTCAGTGGCGGATTAAGGCTCACTAGTGCCCTAAACACTGACAAATCTTAGTGCCCCCCCCTCCTTTGTACATACTGGTTTTTTCTTTCTTTCTTTCTCTTTCTTCTTTCTTTCTCTCTTGTCTATTTCTCTTTCTTTCTTTCTCTTTCTTCTTCCTTCCTTTCTTTCTTCTTCCTTCCTTTCTTTTTTCTTTCTTTTTCTTTCTTTCTTTCTCTTTCTTCTTTCTTTCTCTTTCTTCTTCCTTTCTTCTTCCTTTCTTCTTCCTTTCTTCTTCCTTTCTTTTTTCCTTCTTTCTCTCTGTCTTTCTCTCTCTGTCTCTCTCTCTGTCTCTCTCTCTCCCTTCCTTCCTTTCTCTTTCTTCTTCCTTTATTTCTTCTTCCTTCCTTTCTTTTTTCCTTTTTTCTCTCTGTCTTTTGCTCTCTTTCTGTCTCTCTCTTTCTTTCTTTCTTTCTTTCTCTTTCTTTCTTTCTTTTTCTTTCTTTTTCTTCTTTATTTCTTTCTCTTTCTTCTTTCTTTCTCTCTTCTCTCTTTCTTCTTTCTTTCTCTTTCTTCTTCCTTTCTTTCTTCTTCCTTTCTTTTTTCTTTCTTTCTCTCTGTCTGTCTCTGTCTCTGTCTGTCTGTCTTTCTGTCTCTTTCTTTCTTTCTTTCTTTCTTTCTTTCTTTCTTTCTTTCTTTCTTTCTTTCTTTCTTTCTCAACTTTGGGCCTGCTGTCCTAAGCACCTGCTTAGTCTGCTTAATAGTTAATACCCCACTGGTCTTGCTGCCTCCCTATTCTGATCATTTCCTAACGCTGGCACTGTGAAAACCTAACAGGAAGTCTGAAGGCACCAGCCAACCCTCCAAAGCAGCCCAAATCTTTCCATTTGCATGCAGTTGTTAGAGGCGCATTTGCGTCCCCTCCTTCCTTCCTTCCTTCCTTCCCTCCTTCCTTCCTTCCTTCCCTCCTTCCTTGTTGACTCCCTGGATAAGTCCCTGTCATTTTCTTGGCAAGATCTCCAAAGTGGTTTGCCCTTGAAGGCTCTCTAGGGCTGAGTAAAAGTAACCGGTCTAAAATTAACCCAGCTAAGTTTTGTGCCTAAAGGCGGTATTGAAAATTCACCCGGTTTCTAGCGCAGTGGTGAAATTCATTTTTTTTTTACTACCGGTTCTATGGGCGTGGTGTGGCTTGGTGGGCGTGGCTCAGTGGGCATGGCAGGGGAACGATACTGCG
The DNA here is from genome assembly GCF_051295495.1 of Thamnophis sirtalis. Taxonomy (NCBI): domain Eukaryota; kingdom Metazoa; phylum Chordata; class Lepidosauria; order Squamata; family Natricidae; genus Thamnophis; species Thamnophis sirtalis. The sequence continues at coordinate 174,843,420 of NW_028261382.1, forward strand.
AAATCTCCATTCCCATCCCACTGTGGGGGCCAGCCAGAGGTGGCATCTCTGCCGGTTCTCTGAACTACTCAAAATTTCCACCCCCGGTTCTCCAGAAACTGTCAGAACCTTCTGGCTTTCACTCCTGCACTGACTTTTCCCCTCTGTCTTTAACCGTCTTAATTGTTTTTCCATCTTCCTTTGAGGATCAAAGTCCACAGGGGAAGGATTCCCCTTTCCTTTTTCTACCAACAGGACCTTTACTTTCGGGGGGGAAGGAAGGCAAAGACACATTCTTACTTCTTCGCAAGGATTTGGGCTGACCCTGGGCTCGCAACCTCCCCCCCCCACCGGTGGAGAACATGTGCGGGATGGAGGTGCAAAAGAAACAATTGAGATCTTATTTAGTAGAAGAATATGAACATCCAGAAGTAGACTCAGCTTCTTGCTGTTACACAGCAAGATTTTTTTGACTTTCTTTCTTTTTTTGTTTTAATCTCCTTTGTTTAAATATATTTTAGACTGTGTTTGTTAAAAAGCTACAGTGTACGGGCTCTGGGAAGTGGGGGGGGGAAGGGAGGTGGGGTCTTAGGGGGGAGGGGGGAAATATAGTATGTGCTAGATTTTAAAGTAACACGGTTGCACTTGTATACTGTTGCTCTTTAATTCTAGTGTAAAAATAGGACAAGCTGAATATATTGATAGATAGTAGAAATACACTGAAGGGAGGAGTAGAGGGATAGAAGAAAGAGGGGTAGAGAGGGTGGGAGAGAGGATGGGAGGGAGGGTGAGAAGGAAGGGAGGGAGTGTATCGGGAGAGAGGAGTGGTAGAGGGGGAGGGGAATGTTGGAGGGAAGAGGGAAAGTTGGAGGGGGGCGAAAGAAAGGGTGTATGGAGGGTCGAAGAGGTACATTGGGTTTGTATTTTGGGGGGTATTGTTGAAAAGAGGGATGGCTGTGTTTATTGCTTAATGTTATATGGCCCCGGTTATGCACAGTATATATGTGACTGTACAAAATGAAATGGAAAATAAAACATATTTACACAGAAGTGGAGACTGGCCCTTGCTGGAAAATTCATTCCCCCTCCCGAACTCTCACACTTGGAGAGTTATTGGAGAAGAACTTGCAAGAATACTCTTAATGCACGTAGGTAAGATGGTTTACACAACTGTCTTGAGAAGCCAACCGAACTTGGTTAACTATTGGGGCTACGTGCCTGGTTATTTGATGGTTTGATGCATTGGGCCAACCGGGTTGAGCCTGTGGCTTGGTGACGTCAACGGAAACCGTGGGTTGAAGGACCTAATCATGGACTCCCCTCAACCAATAAGGGAGAGACCCAGGTGCGAGCTTTATCACCCCCCCCCCCAGCTGAGGAGCATTTTTTACACCCTCGCATCATCTCCGGTCAGGTAGTAGAGTTTTAACTGCGCCTCCGATGCGCATCCCATCTCTGGGTTCCTTTCCAATGGGGGGGAGGGGGGAGATCGCGCCAACCGAAATCAGGATACCAAAGGAGGCTACAGATTAACAGATTTGGAAGGGACCTTGTAGGTCATCTAGTCCAACCCCCCACCCCCAAGGAGGGGACCCTACACCGTTTCTGACAGGTGGCAGTCCAGTCTCTTCTTGAAAGCCTCTCCAGGGATGAAGCTCCCACAACTTTTGGAACTAATTCGTTCCTAATTAGATAATAATAATAATGATGATGTTGGTGATGATGATGATTATGAAGAAGAAGAAGAAGAAGAAGAAGAAGAAGAAGTAGTAGTAGTAGTAGTAGTAGTAGTAGTAGTAGTAGTAGTAGTAGTAGTAGTAGTAGTTCTTCAGCCTGCACCAGACCAGAAGCAGAAAGGGCGCTGGTGCGCACACACAGACACACACAAACACACACAGACACACACAAATTGCTGAGACCCACCGGGATCTGGCGGGCTAAGTGCCGTGCATAGGAAGGGACCGGCCGGTTATAAGAAAGTTGCAGGCGGTGGATCATCAGCCTTTGAAAAAGCGGAAAGCCTATCCAAATAAATAGGGCGGCAGGAGCGCAGAGGAGTCCCGGAGGGTCCACGGCAGCAGCTGTGGGCCCCCAAAGTGGCGTGAAACGCTTCCCCTCCCCTTCCCACCCACCCGGCCACCTTCCCTCAAGTGGGTCGGAGGCGGAGCGCGTCCCCTTTCTCTACCTGCGAAGAAGTCTCAACGTATGGACCGTATGGAAAAGCACCGAGTCGTCAGAGATTGAAACAGTATTTCTGAAGGAATAACTTCCCTTCCAAGCCTGTGTGGTCTATGGAAGCCGAACATCAGGAGTTTGGTAGCACTTTTTCAGACAAACGCATTGCTGTAGCTCACTTCATCAGGCGCTCAGCAAAGCCCCTGCCTTTTAATCAAATGTGTACGTACAAAAAGATCCAACCAAACGCCTTATTTCCCCCTAAATTGAAGCCCCGGCATTATTATTATTATTATTATTATTATTATTATTATTATTATTATTATTATTATTATCATCATCATCATCATCATCATCATCATCATCACAATCACAATCACAATCACAATCACAATCACAATCACAATCACAATCACAATTGTATCACAGCGGCCAGTTGTTTCGCTGGGTTTGACATTGATTACTAGTCGGGCCCCACCCAAGGGCCTAGGATTATTATTATTATTATTATTAATATTATTATTATTATTATTATTATTATTATTATTATTATTATTATATATGGTCAATCTTTGGTGAGATTCACAGCCTTTGTTGGTAGCTCAACAGCTCGAGTCCTAACCAAGGACCTAGGAACTGTTAAGGTAATGTCGAGGATATAAGCTGTTCCATTACTATTACTACTACTACTACTACGACTACTACTATTATTATACAATTGTATCGGCCAATTGTTGTTGTATAGTAGTAGTAGTAGTAGTAGTGGTAGTGGTGGTAGTAGTAGTAGTAGTAGTAGTAATGGAACAGCTTATATCCTCCGATGTTACCTTAACAGTTCCTAGGTCCTTGGTTAGGACTCGAGCTGTTGAGCTACCAACAAAGGCTGTGAATCTCACTAAAGATTGACCATATATAATAATAACAATAATAATAATAATAACAACAACAACATCATCAACAACAACAAAAAACCACCCTACTTGGAACAGCTTATATCCTCCGATGTTACCTTAACAGTTCCCAGGTCCTTGGTTAGGACTCGAGCTGTTGAGCTACCAACCAGCCCCAAAGGCTGTGAATCTCACCAAAGATTAAACACATATTATTATTATTATTGTTGTTGTTGTTGTTGTTGTTGTTGTTGTTGTACAATTGTATCACAGCGGCCAGTTGTTTCGCCGGATTTGGCATTGGTTACTAGTCGGGCCCCACCCAGGGGCCTAGGACGTCGGATAATAATTATTATTAATAATTATTATTATTATTATTTCCCCCTTCCAGATCGTAAGGTCGGGGCGCTCCCTTGACATTTATCCTCCTCTAAAATTAATTCGAAGCGCCGTATTCCTATCCGTAGTTGGCCCTTTCCTTCATTCCCCCACCCCTTACAGCCTGGAGAGGTTGACTTCATCGGCCCTACCTGTCTGGCAGAGGTGAAACTGCTTCTATGCGAATGCCAGACGCCCCAGGTCGGCGAATTCTATATAAAGCCAGCGTTTCTCTTTGTCAGAAATGCCCTTTTCTCCCAACCACTTCGGATCTGGCCTCGCTGATGTTAATGTGGCTGCTTCGCTCCCCTGCTTCATTCCCGAAAGGGGGTTCCTGAGGATAAACCCCAGGTTTATTCGGGACGAAAGAGAACTCGCCTTGTCTGAGCAACAACTCTTGTTTGTCCCGAGACAGCCAGGAAGGAGTAGATATTTTTTTAAAAAAGAAAGAAAGAAAACAGGGGTTGAAGAGATTTCTTTTAGAAGAAGAAACGTCCTTAACGGAGTTTGTTTACAAGTTCAGCCTCAGTTTTAATTGAAAAAATGCTTCCTTTCTGTGGATCGGAAGAGAGGGGTTGGGAGAAGTAAATGCATTTGAAGAGAAAGTGAGGAACGAATGAGGGGAAGGGGGAAAAAGGGGGATAAGAAAAGGAGGGAAGGAAAGAAGAATTCTAGTATAACACTCAGGATGGACAGTTTCCGTATTTTCGTTTCCTTTTCTTTAACACCAGACTGAAGAGAAGGGACATATTCTGGGGCAAATCATTGAAACTCCGACTAACCAAGGGAGTTACCTAGATCAGCTTCAGGGGTGGCCCAGTTTAAACCAGTATGCGAGGGAGCAAAACAGCCGCGGAGTTTCATTTCCGCCCATTCCGCTCAAACGATTCCGGTCAAATGAGTGCCGGGTTAGGCAGGGGGGAAGGCTGCCTCGAACCCCTGACCCGAAATCCTCCCCAGGGCATAAACTGAACTTGGACCCTCCGTAGAGATGCCCCCCCGCACACACACACACTCTCCTGGTCCATGTGGTCACTGCGGGTCAAAAAGGCGAGGCCGAGGACGGTCTCCCTTGCCAGCGCCTGTGACGACGCCGCAAAAGAAGATTTTGGACGGCGGGGGGCTTTTTTGGCACGGTCGCTTGTGTGGGGACGGCTCAAACGAGCAGGGCCGTTGGCGGCTGGGAGGCGGGGGCGTGCGATGAACGCTGCAGCCCCCGGCTATACTGAGCGGAGGCTCGAGGGACTCCTGGCTCCTGCGAAATCCAGGAAGTGGAATCTTGCGACTGTCTCCTAAAACCAGCAGATTTTTTGGGGGGGGGAGGCCACAGCCGGATGCAAATGTGATGGAGGGTGCGGCTTTTGTCTCTTCTGAGACCCACCCCAGCCCCTGCAATTTGCTGGCCATCAATCGGATACAGTACCTGATCGAAATATTTTGGCCGCCTAATGAGAAGGAAGGACTCACTGGGGAAGACTGGGGGCAAAAGAAGAAGGGGACCCACAGAGAATGGGGTGGCTGGATGGAGTCACTGAAGCTTTTGTCTGTTCTGAGACCCACCCAAGCCCCTGGCAATTTGCTGGCCATCAATCGGATACAGTACCTGATCGAAATATTTTGGCCGCCTAATGAGAAGGAAGGACTCACTGGGGAAGACTGGGGGCAAAAGAAGAAGGGGACCCACAGAGAATGGGGTGGCTGGATGGAGTCACTGAAGCTTTTGTCTGTTCTGAGACCCACCCAAGCCCCTGGCAATTTGCTGGCCATCAATCGGATACAGTACCTGATCGAAATATTTTGGCCCCCTAACGAGAAGGAAGGACTCACTGGGGAAGACTGAGGGCAAAAGAAGAAGGGGACGACAGAGAATGAGGTGGCTGGGTGGAGTCACCTAAGCAGTCGGCGTGAGTTTAGATGGACTCCAGAGGATGGTAGAGGACAGGAAGGCCTGGAGGAAACATTGCCCACGGGGTCACCATGGTTCGGACACGACTCCGCTACTAACAACATTAACCTCGATCTTAATCCGGATTTCTCCCGCAGCAAGAGACCCTTTTCTGCTTTATTGGCAGGGCTAATTTCCTTCCCCCTCCTCCGTAAACCTGTTTACGGCTGCAATCCAAGAGGCACTGATCTGGGATGAATCCCCCCCCCCTCCTTTGATTTAGAACCAAAAAATAAAAATTAACATCTGGTGGGGGAAAGAACATCTCCCCGCCCGGTGTATAAACTGGATAGGTTTTATCTCAATTCCGGACAACAAATTCCACCAAATTCAGAAGGCGAAGGCACACCTCTTTTCCTCCAGGTTAAATTTAATTGGAATAAACTGTCCAGACCTGTTAACACATTTTTAAAACCTCGGCTATGTAATAAAGAAAAAATATATATAAGAAAAATCTTTCCGTCATTTTTTCACTACCAGAAGTAATCAAGTGTGGCTAATTGACTGCAAGAGACCAAGTGGCCATTGGAATCTTGAAGGGTGTGTGTGTGTCTCAAAACACTCTTCGGGTTTCTCCTAAATATATCCTCCTGAATAGCTGAAATTAAATTCCCATACCTGCTTTGAAACTGGCTTCTTTCCACGCGTTTAGGATCAAGCCTTCGTTATCTGCGTGTAGATTAATCCGGGTCCCCGCATCCTGCTATTATCCC
>NW_028261382.1:174849699-174874699 GCF_051295495.1 Thamnophis sirtalis
GAAGAAGTGAGCTGGCAGCCATGTGAGTTCCTGTTGCACATGGCTGTTGGTGCTGCTGCCGCCAGGACGTTGTCAGGGCATAGAGCCACCGGTATACCAGTGTGCGTGTCGGGCAGCTCCACCCCGCAACTCATGGCGGTGGCAGTCCCAAAAACTAAGACACCCCCAAAAGTAAGCACCAGTGCTTATTTTGGGGCCCAAAAGAAAATAGGACCAGATCTTATTTTCGGGGAAACACAGTATATATCAGTAAAATTGTGATGGGTACTGTTCTGACCTGCCTCGTTCCACAGCAAAGCACTCCAAGCCAAAGATACTTTACGGAATTTATTAATAGACAGACAGGTCCTTGGCAGCAAACCAGCACAGATAAGCCTTGGCAGCAATCCAGCCTGTCAAGCTCAGAATATTGTTCTCCAACATTAGTTAATGCGCTGACTTCTGCAAAAGGGGCGTGTGCACAAGCATTCCTTTTATAGTCTGAAGAAGAGCCTAATCACCACCAGCTGAGTGCAATTACCTCCTGTAACTGCGTAATTGTTCCTTACGCCTATTAGCTCTTTGGTGCCGGGCATCCAGGAACAACTCACTGCTGATGTCAGGATCACACTCCCTTGTCTCCTCCCCACTGGTCCAAGGCTCAGGTGCCTCCTGGTGGCCAACCAGACTCTCTGCACCCTGCTCGGAGTCGGAACCCTGTCCAGGGTCCTCCACATCCTCCAAAGTCGACTCATAGGGCCCCTCGCTATCGGACTCTGGTGGCAGCTCCAACATCTCCTGCTGGGCCACAACACCTATCCCTGTCGGCGCTGCTGCTTTTGGGACCAATTGAAGCTTCCAAGTGCTTTGATTGGCGGATGGGTTCAGTAGAGATGTTCAAAAGGGCAGCAAAAACCAGAGAATTTAATAGCAGTAGACTTATATACCGCTTCATAGGGCTTTCAGCCCTCTCTAAGCGGTTTACAGAGAGTCAGCATATTGCCCCCAACAATCTGGGTCCTCATTTTACCCACCTCGGAAGGATGGAAGGCTGAGTCAACCCTGAGCCGGTGAGATTTGAACCGCTGAACTGCTGATCTAGCAGTAGCCTGCAGTGCTGCATTTAACCACTGCGCCACCTTGGCTCTTAACCAGTAACTTTGCTCGACCCAATAGCAACATGGGGGAGTCAGCCAGCAAAGAGGTTACACCGGAACGATGAAGATTGGCAGAAGCACCGCAAATGTTACGCAATTCGAGAGTTTCCTATTGCCTAAGGAATGGATGAATAGCATTTGGACAGAACCTTGGAGCCTAAAACAGGAACAGCTAAGGATGACGTAAGGCTAGAGTTATGGTCTGGGAATGAGATGAAGACATGATGGGGACATACCAGAGAAAGATTTGTCTGTTTCTGCTGTGGTTAGAATCAGGTGGGGGAAAGCTCAGAATCCACCTAAGTTAGTGTTTCTCAACCTTGGCAACTTGAAGATGTCCGGACTTCAACTCCTAGAATTCCCCAGCCAGCGAATGCTGGCTGGGGAATTCTGGGAGTTGAAGTCTGGACATCTTCAAGTTGCCAAGGTTGAGAAACACTGACCTAAATCAAAGATGCTAAGAGGGATCCACAAGCCATCAAAAAGGAAGGTTGACAGGTTCTTCTTCTGAGCCAAATCCTACTCCCGCTCCATCTAAAAATAGAAGTGCAATGTATCATAGAGTCATTGGAGACATGGAGAACAGAAGGAAAATATAGCCTAAACTATTTGGAAAGGCCTTGGTGGATCCCAGCCAGATTTCCAGATCCTGGTGTCTTTTAGCCCAGTAGATCTAAGCACATATTATCCATTACTAAGACTGACCACGTATAACGAGACTTGAAGATGAACAGGCAGCATTTATCTTGCTAGGGAAAAGCATTTTTCCCCTCTGAGAGGTTGTGGAAATGGAGTTGTGTTTGCACAAGCCGCAGTTTAATTGATTTTACTGAATGAGCCACAATTAGTTGCAGCCGCCACATAACTGGCCAACTTATAAATCATCTTTCAGAGTCCAAAGGCTGAGTTCACTCAACCCCTTAGCCAAAAATAACCAAACCATCTGACTATCTTGGCATACAGTGAAAAAAAGAATCCAAACATTATAAAGTGGGTTTTTGGGAATTTCCCGAGCCTGGCTGTGAAAATTTCTCAAAGGAGACGGTGGGCCTGAAATAGCAAGAAACTTGTGACTTGTGGAGGTGCCTTTTCATCCTGAAGAAATTCGCGTTTAGCTTTTAATGAGTTCCTTTTGACTCAAGTTACCTGTGAGTCGATGGGGCTGCACATGACAGATTTAACCACAGTGGTAAATTAGGATCTTTCATAACTCGCTCCACCGTCTCTTTCAGAATGTGCAACAGTGGAATAGTTACAATCCTTCTCTGGAAGAGAAGATTGGTGTATCTTTCTCTTTCTTTGATGTTCTGTATACGGTAACCCATTCACATGGAGACGTTATAGCAGTTAGCAGTTAGCAGTTAGACTTATATACCGCTTCATAAGGGTTTCAGCCCTCTCTAAGCGGTTTACAGAGTCAGCATATTGCCCCCAACAACAATCCGGGTCCTCATTTTACCCACCTCGGAAGGATGGAAGCCTGAGTCAACCCTGAGCCGGTGAGATTTGAACAGCCGAACTGCAGAACTGCAGTCAGCTGAAGTAGCCTGCAGTGCTGCATTTAACCACTGCGCCACCTCGGTTATGTCAGCACTCCTTCATTGAGTAATTAGGAAAGAAAAACCACAAGACTCCATTGATAGAAATCAAGTGTACTTTTACTAATTATAAATGATCAGAAGCGTAGCAAAGCGAAGGCTGATTATTTAGGAGCGAAAGCAAATGATATATAGAATAACCCATTCCCCCACCCCTTGGCATCCCAGTCACAGTCCAATCATAATTCTCCCAAGTGTCAGGTGCGAGATAACTTCAAAAGGCATCACCAAGATGGAATGTCGGTGCCGTTGTCCTTGGCGGGAAACCTTCTCCGCATGCGCAGTCCGACAGGCAGCAGAAACTCCAGAATCTTCCTCCAGCACAATTAGTAAACCCCTCCCAAATACCATGCCCCCCCCCGTTTCAATGGCAGCCGAAGCAGCAGCAAAGCAGAGGCTGACACGTTACATATAAGATACATACAACTTATATAGAGGTGAATGAGCTCTCCCTATTCTAATACAGATTAGATTAGATTAGATTTATTACATTTATATGCCGCCCTTTTCCCCCGAAGGGGACTCAGGGCGGCTCACAATTCAAGTCAGGGAAGGGGATACAGACAGGGGGATAAAAGACGAACATAACAGTACAAAAATTTAAAAAACGCACAACAACCATACCATTCGAGGAGGGGGGCAAAGTCTCTTTAGCCCCAGGCCTGTCGGAACAGCCAGGTTTTAAGGGCTTTGCGGAAGGCCTGGAGGGTGGTGAGGGTTTGAATCTCCACGGGGAGCTCGTTCCAGAGGGTTGGAGCAGCCACAGAGAAGGCCCTCCTCCGGGTAGTCGCCAGTCAGCATTGGCCGGCGGATGGAATTTGGAGGAGGTCTAATCTGTGGGACCTATAAATAAATTAATTTATCTATCTATCTATCTATCTATCTATCTATCTATCTATCTATCTATCTATCTATCTATCTAATCGGTCTATTGGAGGCAATTGGCAGCAGGCGGTCTCTCAAGTACAATACGCCAGAAAGAACAGCCGTCTTACAACAGAGCACTTTCCACGTGGATCTCTCGGAGCCGGAGGGCCAAATAATCTAACCAGCGGGGATGCGTGGGAATAAAGTAGACCCAGATGCCAATGGGGCCACCTCTTTGGGCTCCTTGTCCTTTGCCTGCTTTCCTGGGCCGCGGTTTTTCTTCCAATGCTGCCTTCCCTGCATTCAGAAGTGGCCTCTTTCGCCAGCAAGAGCGGCCTTTTATTATTCCTTGAAGCCAAAAAAGCTGCCATTTGGGAGGGGGAGTTTCCCGGGTGAAAAGAGGGCACCAGTGAAAGGATGGGAACCAGGGGAGGGGGAGCTAAGAGAGGGGGGCATCCCAGGCTTTAAAGAAGAGGGGGAGAGGGAAGAGGTCATTTTGGCTTTGAGAAAACGGCGGCCCCGCTCGCTTGATTTCCTTGGGCTGTTACACCCTCCATAATGTCTGGCTGGGAAAGATGGCAGCTCAACATCTCTGGAGGGTGCCAAGTCTTGGGGCGGGAGGGGGGGGTTGGTTTCTGTTGGACCGAGGCGTGCAAAGAGGCTCTTGAAAGTGAAATAGGATCGCTACCGCTCCGGCGCTCGACAGAGGAGGGGATTTTCCCGGGATGGCGAAGCGCGTCTTCTTCCCGTCCTTTTCCTCGTCGCTTTCACACGGTCGGTGCGGAACTTGGGAAACCATTTAAGTTTGTACTCTCACGCATTCATTTCATGACGATTCCCCCCAAAGGGGACTTCTTGGCGTTCCGGATGTAAAAAAAGGTTATAAAGAGAGATCCTTACACCGTTGCCAGATGGTTTGTAGGATGCGTGTCTCTCTGCCACCTTCTTCACCTGCAGTGTTTGTCTACGTTCTGTGTTGCACACGTGCAGGCCTGGTTCTGTCCGCGGGTTCCTTAAATCTGCTCGGCCTTTTCTGCCTGCCTGAAATAGTTCCGGGCTGGCCCATTTTGGAACTCTTCCATGGAGTCCCCCCCGCCCCCCTCCCTGTTATGCTGCTGTGTTTTTGTTTTTGAACATCTTCTGGCTATGAGAATCATTCCGCCGATTGGGAGGTTTGTTCATCGTTTTGCTTGCGTTTTTCTCTCTCCCTCCTTCCTCCTCCTTCCCCTTCCTTCCTTCCCTCCCTCCTTCCTTCCCTCCTTCCTTCCCTCCCTCCTTCTCCTCCCTCCTTCCCTCCTTCCTTCCCTCCTTTTCCCTCCTTCCTTCCTTCCCTCCTTCCTTCCTCCTTCCTTCCCTCCTTCCTTCCCTCCCTCCTTCCTTCCCTCCTTCCTTCCTTCCTTCCCTCCTTCCTTCACTCCTTCTTTCCTTCTTTCCTTCCCTCCTTCCTTCCTTCCCTCCTTCCTTCCCTCCTTCCTTCCTTCCCTCCCTCCCTCCCTCCCTCCTTCCTTCCTTCCTCCCTCCCTCCCTCCCTCCTTCCTTCCTTCCCTCCTTCCTTCCCTCCTTCCTTCCCTCCCCCTTCCTTCCCTCCCTCCCTTCCCTCCTTCCTTCCCTCCTTTTCCCTCCTTCCTTCCTTCCCTCCTTCCTTCCCTTCCTTCCCTCCCTCCTTCCTTTCCCTCCTTCCTTCCCTTCTTCCTTCCTTCCTTCCTTCCCTCCTTCATTCACTCCTTCCTTCCTTCTTTCCTTCCCTCCTTCCTTCCCTCCCTCTTTCCTTCCCTCCTTTCTTCCTTCCTTCCCTCCTTCATTCACTCCTTCCTTCCTTCTTTCCTTCCCTCCTTCCTTCCCTCCCTCCTTCCTTCCTTCCTTCCCTCCCTCCTTCCTTCCTTCCTTCCCTCCCTCCTTCCTTCCTTCCTTCCGAACAGCAGGATTGCCTCGCAATTGTTGGATCTGACGAAAGATGCGGTACACCAGCTATGGAAGCCTCGGGCCTTTCGGTAGCGACGTCCAATCAGCACTCGGCTCCACGGAATCCCAAAAGATCGGGCGGGTCTATTTCGATCTAGCAAGATCGCATTGGTTCCGTTCGATTGGATTCTGCGATTCGAGGAAACCCGGTTCGAGATGCAACTTCTGAATGGATTTTTTTCACTGTCCTGTCAGGTTAATAATAGGCAAGGATTGTCCGCGCGAGGACAGAGTTCCTAGGTGCCCGCTTAATTCCAGAAGCCCCGCTGGATCAATCCCAGGGGTTGAAATAATCAGCGTTGACCGTACAGGTGAAGAGATCCAGAACAGTCCAAGTTCAGGTGTTTGTAAGCAAGACTCTCTCCCTGCCTGAGCTTATTGGCTTTTTAAAAATAATATTTAAAATAAACCGCCAAGCAGATCCAGCTCTTTTCAATCAAGCCAAAGTCTGTCTTTTCCTTCCTTCCTTCCTTCCTTCCTTCCTTCCTTCCTTCCTTCCTTCCTTCCTCCCTTCCTTCCTTCCTTCCTTCCTTCCTCTCTTTCCTTCCTTCCTTCCTCCCTCCCTCCCTCCCTTCCTCTCTCCTTCCTCCCTTCCTTCCTCCCTTCCTCTCTTTCCTTCCTTCCTTCCTTCCTTCCTCCCTCCCTCCCTTCCTTCTCTCTCTCCTTCCTTCCTTCCTTCCTTCCCTTCCTTCCTTCCTTCCTTCCTTCCTCTCTTTCCTTCCTTCCTTCCTCCCTCCCTCCCTTCCTCTCTCCTTCCTCCCTTCCTTCCTCCCTTCCTCTCTTTCCTTCCTTCCTTCCTTCCTTCCTCCCTCCCTCCCTTCCTCTCTCTCTCTCCTTCCTTCCTTCCTTCCTTCCTTCCTTCCTTCCTTCCTTCCTTCCTTCCTTCCTTCCTTCCTTCCTTCCTTCCTGTACGAAACGTCTTCAATTTGGAACCATTACATCCACACCTACTACTACCACCGGTACTGCTTCTGGAGCAGTCATCACTATATAGAAGAAGAAGCAGAGGCACTCAATTGTGGGGGGGCGTGGGGGGGTGTCAATGCCTGCTTCCAGGATTACCCACATTTGCACCAGGAAGACCTAACCCTTAAAGCCATAGAAGAAGATCCCTAACCCCACACGTCTTGCTCAGTGGCGGATTAAGGCTCACTAGTGCCCTAAACACTGACAAATCTTAGTGCCCCCCCCTCCTTTGTACATACTGGTTTTTTCTTTCTTTCTTTCTCTTTCTTCTTTCTTTCTCTCTTGTCTATTTCTCTTTCTTTCTTTCTCTTTCTTCTTCCTTCCTTTCTTTCTTCTTCCTTCCTTTCTTTTTTCTTTCTTTTTCTTTCTTTCTTTCTCTTTCTTCTTTCTTTCTCTTTCTTCTTCCTTTCTTCTTCCTTTCTTCTTCCTTTCTTCTTCCTTTCTTTTTTCCTTCTTTCTCTCTGTCTTTCTCTCTCTGTCTCTCTCTCTGTCTCTCTCTCTCCCTTCCTTCCTTTCTCTTTCTTCTTCCTTTATTTCTTCTTCCTTCCTTTCTTTTTTCCTTTTTTCTCTCTGTCTTTTGCTCTCTTTCTGTCTCTCTCTTTCTTTCTTTCTTTCTTTCTCTTTCTTTCTTTCTTTTTCTTTCTTTTTCTTCTTTATTTCTTTCTCTTTCTTCTTTCTTTCTCTCTTCTCTCTTTCTTCTTTCTTTCTCTTTCTTCTTCCTTTCTTTCTTCTTCCTTTCTTTTTTCTTTCTTTCTCTCTGTCTGTCTCTGTCTCTGTCTGTCTGTCTTTCTGTCTCTTTCTTTCTTTCTTTCTTTCTTTCTTTCTTTCTTTCTTTCTTTCTTTCTTTCTTTCTTTCTTTCTTTCTCAACTTTGGGCCTGCTGTCCTAAGCACCTGCTTAGTCTGCTTAATAGTTAATACCCCACTGGTCTTGCTGCCTCCCTATTCTGATCATTTCCTAACGCTGGCACTGTGAAAACCTAACAGGAAGTCTGAAGGCACCAGCCAACCCTCCAAAGCAGCCCAAATCTTTCCATTTGCATGCAGTTGTTAGAGGCGCATTTGCGTCCCCTCCTTCCTTCCTTCCTTCCTTCCCTCCTTCCTTCCTTCCTTCCCTCCTTCCTTGTTGACTCCCTGGATAAGTCCCTGTCATTTTCTTGGCAAGATCTCCAAAGTGGTTTGCCCTTGAAGGCTCTCTAGGGCTGAGTAAAAGTAACCGGTCTAAAATTAACCCAGCTAAGTTTTGTGCCTAAAGGCGGTATTGAAAATTCACCCGGTTTCTAGCGCAGTGGTGAAATTCATTTTTTTTTTACTACCGGTTCTATGGGCGTGGTGTGGCTTGGTGGGCGTGGCTCAGTGGGCATGGCAGGGGAACGATACTGCGAAATCTCCATTCCCATCCCACTGTGGGGGCCAGCCAGAGGTGGCATCTCTGCCGGTTCTCTGAACTACTCAAAATTTCCACCCCCGGTTCTCCAGAAACTGTCAGAACCTTCTGGCTTTCACTCCTGCACTGACTTTTCCCCTCTGTCTTTAACCGTCTTAATTGTTTTTCCATCTTCCTTTGAGGATCAAAGTCCACAGGGGAAGGATTCCCCTTTCCTTTTTCTACCAACAGGACCTTTACTTTCGGGGGGGAAGGAAGGCAAAGACACATTCTTACTTCTTCGCAAGGATTTGGGCTGACCCTGGGCTCGCAACCTCCCCCCCCACCGGTGGAGAACATGTGCGGGATGGAGGTGCAAAAGAAACAATTGAGATCTTATTTAGTAGAAGAATATGAACATCCAGAAGTAGACTCAGCTTCTTGCTGTTACACAGCAAGATTTTTTTGACTTTCTTTCTTTTTTTGTTTTAATCTCCTTTGTTTAAATATATTTTAGACTGTGTTTGTTAAAAAGCTACAGTGTACGGGCTCTGGGAAGTGGGGGGGGGAAGGGAGGTGGGGTCTTAGGGGGGAGGGGGGAAATATAGTATGTGCTAGATTTTAAAGTAACACGGTTGCACTTGTATACTGTTGCTCTTTAATTCTAGTGTAAAAATAGGACAAGCTGAATATATTGATAGATAGTAGAAATACACTGAAGGGAGGAGTAGAGGGATAGAAGAAAGAGGGGTAGAGAGGGTGGGAGAGAGGATGGGAGGGAGGGTGAGAAGGAAGGGAGGGAGTGTATCGGGAGAGAGGAGTGGTAGAGGGGGAGGGGAATGTTGGAGGGAAGAGGGAAAGTTGGAGGGGGGCGAAAGAAAGGGTGTATGGAGGGTCGAAGAGGTACATTGGGTTTGTATTTTGGGGGGTATTGTTGAAAAGAGGGATGGCTGTGTTTATTGCTTAATGTTATATGGCCCCGGTTATGCACAGTATATATGTGACTGTACAAAATGAAATGGAAAATAAAACATATTTACACAGAAGTGGAGACTGGCCCTTGCTGGAAAATTCATTCCCCCTCCCGAACTCTCACACTTGGAGAGTTATTGGAGAAGAACTTGCAAGAATACTCTTAATGCACGTAGGTAAGATGGTTTACACAACTGTCTTGAGAAGCCAACCGAACTTGGTTAACTATTGGGGCTACGTGCCTGGTTATTTGATGGTTTGATGCATTGGGCCAACCGGGTTGAGCCTGTGGCTTGGTGACGTCAACGGAAACCGTGGGTTGAAGGACCTAATCATGGACTCCCCTCAACCAATAAGGGAGAGACCCAGGTGCGAGCTTTATCACCCCCCCCCCCCAGCTGAGGAGCATTTTTTACACCCTCGCATCATCTCCGGTCAGGTAGTAGAGTTTTAACTGCGCCTCCGATGCGCATCCCATCTCTGGGTTCCTTTCCAATGGGGGGGAGGGGGGAGATCGCGCCAACCGAAATCAGGATACCAAAGGAGGCTACAGATTAACAGATTTGGAAGGGACCTTGTAGGTCATCTAGTCCAACCCCCCACCCCCAAGGAGGGGACCCTACACCGTTTCTGACAGGTGGCAGTCCAGTCTCTTCTTGAAAGCCTCTCCAGGGATGAAGCTCCCACAACTTTTGGAACTAATTCGTTCCTAATTAGATAATAATAATAATGATGATGTTGGTGATGATGATGATTATGAAGAAGAAGAAGAAGAAGAAGAAGAAGAAGAAGTAGTAGTAGTAGTAGTAGTAGTAGTAGTAGTAGTAGTAGTAGTAGTAGTAGTAGTAGTAGTAGTTCTTCAGCCTGCACCAGACCAGAAGCAGAAAGGGCGCTGGTGCGCACACACAGACACACACAAACACACACAGACACACACAAATTGCTGAGACCCACCGGGATCTGGCGGGCTAAGTGCCGTGCATAGGAAGGGACCGGCCGGTTATAAGAAAGTTGCAGGCGGTGGATCATCAGCCTTTGAAAAAGCGGAAAGCCTATCCAAATAAATAGGGCGGCAGGAGCGCAGAGGAGTCCCGGAGGGTCCACGGCAGCAGCTGTGGGCCCCCAAAGTGGCGTGAAACGCTTCCCCTCCCCTTCCCACCCACCCGGCCACCTTCCCTCAAGTGGGTCGGAGGCGGAGCGCGTCCCCTTTCTCTACCTGCGAAGAAGTCTCAACGTATGGACCGTATGGAAAAGCACCGAGTCGTCAGAGATTGAAACAGTATTTCTGAAGGAATAACTTCCCTTCCAAGCCTGTGTGGTCTATGGAAGCCGAACATCAGGAGTTTGGTAGCACTTTTTCAGACAAACGCATTGCTGTAGCTCACTTCATCAGGCGCTCAGCAAAGCCCCTGCCTTTTAATCAAATGTGTACGTACAAAAAGATCCAACCAAACGCCTTATTTCCCCCTAAATTGAAGCCCCGGCATTATTATTATTATTATTATTATTATTATTATTATTATTATCATCATCATCATCATCATCATCATCACAATCACAATCACAATCACAATCACAATCACAATCACAATCACAATCACAATCACAATTGTATCACAGCGGCCAGTTGTTTCGCTGGGTTTGACATTGATTACTAGTCGGGCCCCACCCAAGGGCCTAGGATTATTATTATTATTAATATTATTATTATTATTATTATTATTATTATTATTATTATTATTATATATGGTCAATCTTTGGTGAGATTCACAGCCTTTGTTGGTAGCTCAACAGCTCGAGTCCTAACCAAGGACCTAGGAACTGTTAAGGTAATGTCGAGGATATAAGCTGTTCCATTACTATTACTACTACTACTACTACGACTACTACTATTATTATACAATTGTATCGGCCAATTGTTGTTGTATAGTAGTAGTAGTAGTAGTAGTGGTAGTGGTGGTAGTAGTAGTAGTAGTAGTAGTAATGGAACAGCTTATATCCTCCGATGTTACCTTAACAGTTCCTAGGTCCTTGGTTAGGACTCGAGCTGTTGAGCTACCAACAAAGGCTGTGAATCTCACTAAAGATTGACCATATATAATAATAACAATAATAATAATAATAACAACAACAACATCATCAACAACAACAAAAAACCACCCTACTTGGAACAGCTTATATCCTCCGATGTTACCTTAACAGTTCCCAGGTCCTTGGTTAGGACTCGAGCTGTTGAGCTACCAACCAGCCCCAAAGGCTGTGAATCTCACCAAAGATTAAACACATATTATTATTATTATTGTTGTTGTTGTTGTTGTTGTTGTTGTTGTTGTACAATTGTATCACAGCGGCCAGTTGTTTCGCCGGATTTGGCATTGGTTACTAGTCGGGCCCCACCCAGGGGCCTAGGACGTCGGATAATAATTATTATTAATAATTATTATTATTATTATTTCCCCCTTCCAGATCGTAAGGTCGGGGCGCTCCCTTGACATTTATCCTCCTCTAAAATTAATTCGAAGCGCCGTATTCCTATCCGTAGTTGGCCCTTTCCTTCATTCCCCCACCCCTTACAGCCTGGAGAGGTTGACTTCATCGGCCCTACCTGTCTGGCAGAGGTGAAACTGCTTCTATGCGAATGCCAGACGCCCCAGGTCGGCGAATTCTATATAAAGCCAGCGTTTCTCTTTGTCAGAAATGCCCTTTTCTCCCAACCACTTCGGATCTGGCCTCGCTGATGTTAATGTGGCTGCTTCGCTCCCCTGCTTCATTCCCGAAAGGGGGTTCCTGAGGATAAACCCCAGGTTTATTCGGGACGAAAGAGAACTCGCCTTGTCTGAGCAACAACTCTTGTTTGTCCCGAGACAGCCAGGAAGGAGTAGATATTTTTTTAAAAAAGAAAGAAAGAAAACAGGGGTTGAAGAGATTTCTTTTAGAAGAAGAAACGTCCTTAACGGAGTTTGTTTACAAGTTCAGCCTCAGTTTTAATTGAAAAAATGCTTCCTTTCTGTGGATCGGAAGAGAGGGGTTGGGAGAAGTAAATGCATTTGAAGAGAAAGTGAGGAACGAATGAGGGGAAGGGGGAAAAGGGGGATAAGAAAAGGAGGGAAGGAAAGAAGAATTCTAGTATAACACTCAGGATGGACAGTTTCCGTATTTTCGTTTCCTTTTCTTTAACACCAGACTGAAGAGAAGGGACATATTCTGGGGCAAATCATTGAAACTCCGACTAACCAAGGGAGTTACCTAGATCAGCTTCAGGGGTGGCCCAGTTTAAACCAGTATGCGAGGGAGCAAAACAGCCGCGGAGTTTCATTTCCGCCCATTCCGCTCAAACGATTCCGGTCAAATGAGTGCCGGGTTAGGCAGGGGGGAAGGCTGCCTCGAACCCCTGACCCGAAATCCTCCCCAGGGCATAAACTGAACTTGGACCCTCCGTAGAGATGCCCCCCCGCACACACACACACTCTCCTGGTCCATGTGGTCACTGCGGGTCAAAAAGGCGAGGCCGAGGACGGTCTCCCTTGCCAGCGCCTGTGACGACGCCGCAAAAGAAGATTTTGGGACGGCGGGGGGCTTTTTTGGCACGGTCGCTTGTGTGGGGACGGCTCAAACGAGCAGGGCCGTTGGCGGCTGGGAGGCGGGGGCGTGCGATGAACGCTGCAGCCCCCGGCTATACTGAGCGGAGGCTCGAGGGACTCCTGGCTCCTGCGAAATCCAGGAAGTGGAATCTTGCGACTGTCTCCTAAAACCAGCAGATTTTTTGGGGGGGGGAGGCCACAGCCGGATGCAAATGTGATGGAGGGTGCGGCTTTTGTCTCTTCTGAGACCCACCCCAGCCCCTGCAATTTGCTGGCCATCAATCGGATACAGTACCTGATCGAAATATTTTGGCCGCCTAATGAGAAGGAAGGACTCACTGGGGAAGACTGGGGGCAAAAGAAGAAGGGGACCCACAGAGAATGGGGTGGCTGGATGGAGTCACTGAAGCTTTTGTCTGTTCTGAGACCCACCCAAGCCCCTGGCAATTTGCTGGCCATCAATCGGATACAGTACCTGATCGAAATATTTTGGCCCCCTAACGAGAAGGAAGGACTCACTGGGGAAGACTGAGGGCAAAAGAAGAAGGGGACGACAGAGAATGAGGTGGCTGGGTGGAGTCACCTAAGCAGTCGGCGTGAGTTTAGATGGACTCCAGAGGATGGTAGAGGACAGGAAGGCCTGGAGGAAACATTGCCCACGGGGTCACCATGGTTCGGACACGACTCCGCTACTAACAACATTAACCTCGATCTTAATCCGGATTTCTCCCGCAGCAAGAGACCCTTTTCTGCTTTATTGGCAGGGCTAATTTCCTTCCCCCTCCTCCGTAAACCTGTTTACGGCTGCAATCCAAGAGGCACTGATCTGGGATGAATCCCCCCCCCCTCCTTTGATTTAGAACCAAAAAATAAAAATTAACATCTGGTGGGGGAAAGAACATCTCCCCGCCCGGTGTATAAACTGGATAGGTTTTATCTCATTCCGGACAACAAATTCCACCAAATTCAGAAGGCGAAGGCACACCTCTTTTCCTCCAGGTTAAATTTAATTGGAATAAACTGTCCAGACCTGTTAACACATTTTTAAAACCTCGGCTATGTAATAAAGAAAAAATATATATAAGAAAAATCTTTCCGTCATTTTTTCACTACCAGAAGTAATCAAGTGTGGCTAATTGACTGCAAGAGACCAAGTGGCCATTGGAATCTTGAAGGGTGTGTGTGTGTCTCAAAACACTCTTCGGGTTTCTCCTAAATATATCCTCCTGAATAGCTGAAATTAAATTCCCATACCTGCTTTGAAACTGGCTTCTTTCCACGCGTTTAGGATCAAGCCTTCGTTATCTGCGTGTAGATTAATCCGGGTCCCCGCATCCTGCTATTATCCCCATTCTTCCAGCTGATGTTGTGCTGGGTGTTGTTTGCCTGCATCTGGAGGAAGAAAAAGACCAATAGGAGGTTCTCCTCATTTGGTGAATGAGCAACAGGAGGTATGGAAGCGGGGCAGTGAGGGGGAGTTAGAGAAGCTCCCCAGGGGCCATCAATCCCATCCCTTTGTGGCAAAGGTTTAAAACTACCCAGATTCAAACTCAGAATAAATTCCTTTTATCTGCAGTGTAAAAAACGAAGAAAGGATTAGCTCCATTAACACAGGGGGAAAGTACAGGCAGTCCTCAGCCATAATTGAGACCAAGATTTCTGTTGTTCGGTGAGAAATGTTGAAGTGAGTTTTGCCCCCATTTTTTACCATCTTTCTTGCCACAGTTGTTACATGAATCGTTGTAGTTGATAAATTAGTAACGCAGTTATGAAGTGAGCCTGGCTTCCCCATTGACTTCGCTTGTCAGAAGGTCGCAAAAGGGGGACCCCACGATCTTGGGACACTGCAACCGTCGTAAGCATGAACCAGTTGCCAAGCCTTTGGCTTTTGATCACATGGGGATGCTGCAAAATTCATAATGGTGAAAAACGGACATAAGCCACTTTTTTTTCAAGGCCGTTGTAACTTTGAAGATCACTAAAGGTACTGTTGTAAGTCCAGAAGTACCTGTATACGAAATTGTTGTTAGTTGTGAAGTTGTGTTCGTATCCGACCCACTGCTACCACATGGGCAACATTCCTCCGAGTCTTCCTGTCCTCTACCATCCTCTGGAGTCCATTTCAGTGACTCCATCCGGCCACCTCATTCTCTGCCGTCCCCTTCTTCTTCTGTTGCCCTCAATCTTTCCCAGCATGAGGCTCTTCTCCAGGGAGTCCTTCCTTCTCATTAGGTGGCCAAAGGATTTGAGTTTCAGAAGATAGATAGATAGATAGATAGATGATAGATAGATAGATAGATAGATAGATAGATAGATAGATAGATAGATAGATGATAGATAGATAGATAGATAGATAGATAGATAGATAGATAGATAGATGATAGATAGATAGATAGATAGATTCAGTGACTCCATCCAATCATCTCATTCTCTGCCGTCCCCTTCTTCTTTTGCCCTCAATCTTTCCCAGCATGAGGCTCTTCTCCAGGGAGTCCTTCCTTCTCATTAGTGGCCAAAGGATTTAGGTTTAGGTTTATTAGATTTATATGCCGCCCTTCTCCCAAAGGACTCAGGGCGGCATACAACATTTAAAAAAAAACACATAATACAAAAGTTAAAAAAAATTAAATAGAATAACCCAAACAAACTCAATAAGAATTGACAATAACATTTTTTTAAAAAAAAAATCGAATTAAAATTAACAATGACCAATAATTTGTTTTCTTTTGTTCAGGCCAGGCTGGCTTGCTGGAAAAGTTTCGTCTTCATTATCTGGCTTTCATACGAAGTCAGGGTTACCAAATGTGAGCGGCAAACAATCGGTGCCACCGGTTGATGGCAGTAGAAGGAAAACGCAAAACCCTTTGCTGCCATCTACCGGTCGCCTAGAGTTTTGAAGCCAAGCGTTCTCTAGTCCAGTGTTTCTCAACCTTGTCAACTTGAAGATGTCTGGATTTCAACTCCCAGAATTCCCCAGCCAGCGAATGCTGGCTGGGGAATTCTGGGAGTTGAAGTCCAGACATCTTCAAGTTGACAAGGTTGAGAAACACTGCTCTAGTCTAGCCTGCCGCGGAGGGGGGGCGAGCCTTTGTCCTCCGAGTTACAATGCTTGAATTCAGTTCGCAGAGAGTGGATTAGAAATGGAGGTGGAATCAATCACGGGAAGGGACCCTGATTATTTATGTTGCAAAGCCTGGGTGGCCGAAGATCGAAGGAACTGATAGGCGCCCCGACTGTGTGAGCAAAATACACACACCCGCACACACAGAGGCAGCCCTTAAACTCCCGGTCGCTCCGCGTTACTTTTCTCCCACCCCTCCGCCTAGGATATTAAAATAAATTGTCTGGAAAAAGGGACGCTGACCGTTGGGAGGAATGTTTGAGAGGGGGGCCCGAATGCCTCTTTGGTCGTGAACCTTTGCAAGGGACTGGGGGCGCCTTTGTTTTTTGCTTCGGGGACAGCGAGGGAGTTTTAAATTGGGGATGAGGAAGAAGGAGTGGGCTTGGGATATTTCCCGGAGATTTCTAACCACCCTTTGCTCCCCAACAGGCCTCCCACTCCGAATTCTTTCGAAATAGAATAACTCCGAGGATCAGGGCGGCGGTGTAAGGAGGGGGGGGGATTCCGCCTGTTTCCCCCCCCCCCTCCAACAAGTGGATGCGCAGACGGGCACGCGAGAGCGCATCCTCACACGAACAATATCCTCCCTTCCCCTGCCTTCTATTGTGTCCTAACCACTGTCGAGCTTCGTCGTGTTTGTGTTCTTCTAAGCTGGTTCTTAGGTTCCATCAAAGCCATTTTCAAGGGAGGGTCGCTTTTTCCCCCCCTCTCTCTCCTAGCGACAGAGGGGCGGTGATCTGGAAGAAGCTGTCGACGCCTGTTCAGTTAATTTAGCTTTACTTTGTCTAATTACCGGCGTAGCTTAGGGAAAGGAACCCGGCTCACCACGGTAAACTGACACTTGGGCTTGGTGGGTGGTATAAGCCCGGCGGAGGGTTGATGATGGAAAAAGCCTGCTTCCACTCAGCTCCTCCAGGTCACTGTCTGAAAGCGGCAGCACCAGCCGCCGCCCCTCCTCTGGCTTCCCCGCCCCCTTCCCCGCGCCCCCAGAGCAGCTCGGAGCAGCAGAACCACCAACGCTGCGGCG
Source organism: Thamnophis sirtalis (assembly GCF_051295495.1). Taxonomy (NCBI): domain Eukaryota; kingdom Metazoa; phylum Chordata; class Lepidosauria; order Squamata; family Natricidae; genus Thamnophis; species Thamnophis sirtalis. The sequence goes on from NW_028261382.1 coordinate 174,866,294, forward strand.
GCTTAAGACTCACCCAGAGAGCCAGCTGGCCTCGAGAGATTCGGCTGCACGTGTGCAGGCGCGGGGGATTTGGAGGGTCCCCGCACGCCCCCTCGCTTGAGGATGGGTTGGCAACGTCACTCGGAAGCCAAGAGGGGAGCCAACCCCCCTTTTCTAAGCCCTCCGCCCCGACACCAAAGGAGCAGCATTTGGGAACCTCTAACCTTGGGAATATCGGTTGGCTAGTCCCAAAGATGCTTCCCCCCCCCTCAAGAGGCAACTGGATTTTCTTGGATTTTTGTGAAGACGTCTCCCTTCTCATCCAAGAAGCTTCTTCAGCTCTTGACCAGATGACCAGCTATCCGCAAGGAATATAAATCCTTCCCCGCCACCCAGTCAGAGCTAAAGAAGCTTCTTGGATGAGAAGAGAAAGGTCTTCCAAGAAAAACAAGGAAGTCAAGTTGCCTCTTGAAAACCCACTTTTGGGATAACCATGACCCGGATGACTGAGAATCTCCATAGACATTAATTGATTAGACTTCTTGGGTTAACCGAAGAATCGTTCTATCCTCTTTCCAGTATCTCTGTCCCAGAGAATGGCCGGCCTCGGGGTCATCCAGTGAATTGCCATGATAGAAGTCTGGCTCTCCTCAGTCCAGGGTCAGTGCCCAGTCCGAGTAAACCACCTAGAAGTGTTTTGGCGATGGAATCAGTTGCCAAGTTGATGAAATAAGCAAAGCAGTGTTTCTCAACCTTGGCAACTTGAAGATGTCCGGACTTCAACTCCCAGAATTCTGGGAGTTGAAGTCCAGATATCTTCAAGTTGCCAAGGTTGAGAAACACCGAAGCAAAGACTTCCAACTCTACGTGATCCCAACTTCTAGGGTTGGAAAAGCCATGCTGGCGTTGTTCAACGTGCTAGGATCTCATCTACAGGTTCAAGCCTGATTGGCTTCCTTTAGTTTGGCTTGGTCCTCAGAGCCGAGAAGAATTTGGTTTGAAGGTGGGAGACGTGAAGATTTAAAGGTCAATTCCACCTTTGGATTCATTACATTGTGTGGGTGTTGGGCACGATCTGGTCACTTCAGACTGGGTTCTGTTTGTACATTGGAATTCTGGGTATATCAGATTCAGAACAATGAAATGCGCCAGAACCAGTGGTGAAATTCTTTTTTTTAAAACTACAGGTTCTGTGGGCGTGGCTTGATGGGCGTGGCAGGGGAAAGATACTGCAAAATCTCCATTCTGACCCCACTCTGGGGCCAGCCAGAGGTGGCATTTGCCTGTTCTCCGAACTACTCAAAATCTCCGCTACCAGTTTTCCCAACTACTCAAAATTTCTGCTACCGATTCTCCAGAACCGGTAGCAGAACCTGCTGGATTTCACCCCTGCCCAGAACCTTTTCAAGTAGATCTTCCGCAGGAGGGGAGAAAAAAAATAGATAATTTATGGAATGCCTTTCCCTTTACAAATATGTCCAGGGCTTAACAACAGAACGACCGGAGGTCGGTTTCTAATATTAGCTTTTTGCAAGAGGAACAAGAAGGCATGTAGGATTCTGGAAGAGATGTAAAGAACCTTTTCACTCCGGGGCGAACCACGAGAAAGCCTCTGTTTTCTAGCTGCGAAATTGAAATAGCGGGATTTGAAATTCCCAGGATTTGCCCTAGAAGGGCTGAATCGAGTGTCCCTGTGTGCGCACCCGAGCACAAGCCTTTGGAAAGTGCCTTGGGAAAGAAACGTTGAGCAGAAATGGGTTCCTGGGTTTCTCGTCTTGGGAGAAAAAGAATGCTGGAGTTTAGGGGGGGAAAAAAGACCCCCATTTGTCCAATTGTCTAAAGCAGTGTTTCTCAACCTTGGCGACTTTAAGTCCCATGGACTTCAACTCCCAGAATCCCCCCAGCCAGCAGAGCTGGCTGGGGGAATTCTGGGAGTTGAAGTCCACGGGACTTAAAGTCACCAAGGTTGAGAAACACTGGTCTAAAAGAAATGAATCTATTCTTAGGGCTGCGGTGCCCTCGGGAAAGATTCGCTCCTTTCCATCCTCGGCCATCACCGCCTCCAGATGCTAAGTTGCCCCTCCAGGAATAGGTGGACACTGGCTGAGACTCGAGGCCGCTAGTGCCCCAGGTGAAACCTTTCCCAGGTTGATTTCTGCCTAGGAGACACATCAGAACTTCGGGCCGGGAGATACACATCTGCAAATCTGCCCCTGGCTCATAATTGAGGGCTATTTGGCTTCTGAAGTGGGCAAGCGCTGCTCCTGGTCCAGAAGCATGAAGTTTATTGCCAAAGGTCTAGAGCGGTGTTTTTTCAACCTTGGGCAACTTGAAGATGTCCGGACTTCAACTCCCAGAATTCCCCAACTGGTTGGGGAATTCTGGGAGTTGAAGTCCGGACATCTTCAAGTTGCCCAAGGTTGGGGGAACACTGCTGTAGAGTGAGAAAAAGCCCCACCGATTGCCCGGTGCGGAAGGCTTAAACTACAGTTCGGCTGTTCAAATCTCACCGGCTCAAGGTTGACTCAGCCTTCCATCCTTCCGAGGTGGGTAAAATGAGGACCCGGATTGTTGTTGGGGGCGATATGCTGACTCTGTAAACCGCTTAGAGAGGGCTGAAAGCCCTATGAAGCGGTATATAAGTCGAACTGCTATTGCTATTGCTATGTCCATGCCCTCTGAAAAGGCGCTGGTCACCGGAGTGGCGGCATTCTCCAAAGAGGCACCTATGTTTCCGCTTGGGGAAGCGAATTCAGCCCCTTGGGAGTCTCCGGCCGCAAGCGGTCCGTTGGGCCAGGCGAAAGGCTGGTGCCCCCCGTGCCAAGCGAAGGGAAAGACGACGGCCAAACGCAATTATATACCTCGGGAGCCTCGATGCTAGGCGTGCGGCCGGGAGACTCGGCAAACTGTCTTAAGGGCAAGTTGATGGATGGCCCAATTGCGTGTACAGAAGATGGCAGCCAGAGGGATCTGGAGCCTCCGCGGGGAGCCCGCAGGAGGCCTGGAGGCAGGGGTGGACAGAAGCCAGCTGGAGTGGGACCCAGACCGCCCTCCCTCCCTCCCTCCCTCCCTCCGCCTCTCCTCTCCACTTCCCTTCGGCCTGAGTGGTGAGATAAATTCAGCGGAGCTGGAGAAGAAGGGGGAAAAGGAGGGGAGGGAAAGGAGAAAGGGTTTCCCTCCCTCTGCTTTCCTTTGGCTCTCCCCCCCCCCCCACTCCTCTCCAGGCGATAGCCCGCCGCACATTTTGTTTGGCTGGCGCTGGCTGAACGCAAAAGCGGCGCAGGGGTTTGATGGATTTCCTCTTCTTTAAAGGCTTCGGGAGGCCACCAGGCAGGGGGCAGAGAGCGCAGCCCGGGAGAACTGAAGGCTCCTGAGCCGGGGGGAGGAGGAAGAGGAGGAGGAGGAGGAGGAGGCGGAGGCGGTGGGGAAAGAGAAGGAGGGGGCCAGACGGGAGAGGAAGGAGGGAGGGAAGGGGCGCTGCGCTTGTGTGAAAGAGCGAGCGAGCCCGGGGAGCGGGTGAAAAGCTTGCGCAAGGGAAGAGGCAGATATGTTTCGGGCGCCGCCGCTGCCAGACCGCTGACGGAGGTGGCCCAGGAGGAGCAGCCTCCATGAGCTCCGAGATCGGGGCCCCGGTGCCTCGCAGCCCGGCCTTGATGAACCAGCCGCCGCCTCCTCCGTTGCCTCCCTCCGCCCTGGAGACGTCCAGCACCACCGGCAGCAGCACTTCGACGACCCCCGGAGGCGCGGGCGGTGTCGGAGGCACCAACTCCGCCGGCTGCGCTTCCGCCTCCGCGCCCTCCAAAACCAAGAAGGCCAGCTCGGGGCTGCGGCGGCCGGAGAAGCCGCCTTACTCCTACATCGCGCTGATCGTCATGGCCATCCAGAGCTCGCCTTCCAAGCGGCTGACCCTGAGCGAGATCTACCAGTTCCTCCAGGCCCGTTTCCCTTTCTTCCGCGGCGCCTACCAAGGCTGGAAGAACTCGGTGCGCCACAACCTCTCGCTCAACGAGTGCTTCATCAAGCTCCCCAAGGGGCTGGGCCGGCCGGGCAAGGGCCACTACTGGACCATCGACCCGGCCAGCGAGTTCATGTTCGAGGAAGGCTCCTTCCGACGACGCCCGCGGGGCTTCCGAAGGAAATGCCAGGCGCTCAAGCCCACCATGTACCACCGCATGGTCAACGGGCTGAGCTTCCTCCCGCAGGGCTTCGACTTCCAGGCGCCCCCGGCCGCGCCTCTGGGCTGCCACCCCAGCGGCTACAACCCTCTGGATGTGATGCAGGCGGGCGCAGCCTACGACGCCCACCATGTCCCGCACATGTCTCCTAACCCGGGCTCCACGTACATGGCCAGCTGCCCGGTGCCTTCCAACGGTCCAGATTACGGTCCGGATAGCAGCAGCAGCCCAGTGCCTTCCTCGCCTGCCATGGCCAGCGCCATCGAGTGCCACTCGCCCTACGGCAGCCCTGCCGGACACTGGACTGCCTCGGCGGCCTCGCCTTATCTCAAGCAGCAGGCCCTGCAGCCGCCGCCGCCGCCTACCGCCGCCGCCCCTGCCGGCATCCACTCGGGAATGGCCTCCTATTCGCTGGAGCAGAGTTACCTGCACCAAAACGGCAGGGAAGACCTCTCAGGTACGGCAGCTGCCCCCTCCTGTCCTTCCCTCCCTTCCCTCCCTCTTTCTCTCTTGCCCCGAAGCGAGTTGCTTCGTTTCCAAAGGCCGAGGCCTCTTTCATGGGAATCTGGAAAGAAAACACTCCCAAAGCCAGATTCGGGTTTCGGGGCTGAGGGTGCGTGGGTGGGGGAGGTTGTGGAATCAAATCCTAGGCACGCACATCCTTTGAAGCCCCGAGACTAAGCTGGCTGAATCGAAAGGATTCAGTGGAACAATTTATCCCCGAGTCAATATTGCCTTGCCCCTTAAGCAATAGGAACAGCCCCGCGGGGTCAGTCTCGCCCTCTGGGGCCCCAGAAGGACAACCCCTCCTTTCCCTTCCTTGCTCCTACTTGCAAGAACCGCAATCCCGGTTTTGGAAAGAGTTTAGAGTTTAGAGATTTATTTCATTTGTATGCCGCCCTTTTCCCTAAAGGGACTCAGGGCGGCTCACAACTCAAAAAGGGAAGGGGGGATACAAACAGTTTAACAAGAACACAAAACTATACATAGTTAAAAAGCACAACAATCATAAACCTTTTTAGTCACTTTAATGACCATCTTATTAAGTGTACGGAGGGTCCAATCCTGTTGAGAAACACCGAGTTCATAAACCCCGTAAATCGGGTTCTTTGCAGGAGATTCTCTGAATCCTGAGTTGGCTCCCCCACTTCGGTAGGAGCTGCTTAAAAGTTAGAAGATGTAAAATTAGGCAGTTATGGCTGATTGTTATTTTTTTGTACTCGCGTGCATAGATTGGAGAATTGCATTCTTGAAGGGGATAGAGAGAAGGAAGTGAATGGCTTCTAAAAGCGGGTCCTGGGAGGCGGGGGGGGGGCAGGCGGCGGAGAGAGAAATCTGAGATTATCTGGCTGCGATCCTAAGCGAGCTTACCTGTGCTCAGAATCGCAGCCAGATCGGGGACGTCGGATAGCAACGTCGGGTTTGTACATGCTGCCGTTTAGGATTTGATTTAGATTCTTTACGCTGTGTGCGAGAAATCGGCCTGATTGGGTTGATGGGTGCGCGCGCGCCAGCGTGCGTGTGTGTCCAGGGGGGGATTCCATTGTTTCTCACACCTCAAAGTGAAATTTAGGGTATCTAAATCACAAAATTTATCCTGAGTGCTGAAGAGGGGAAGAGAGAGACCCCCAAATCCCTCTGCCCCGCTCAAATTAACTTGTAGCTGTCAGATAACAAGCCGAGAAGGTCCTTCTCCAGTACAGATGTTTTCAGAGAAAACACCAGCTTTGGTGTAAGAAAGCAAAGGCTTTCTAGGGGGGGCGGGATGGGGTGAGAGAGAGGAATAGAGGCCGATTGTGGCGGGGTGAGGAGAAGAGTAGAACTGGGTTAAGGAGAGAAGGCACATCTGCCGTCTAGCCTCGAGGCATCTCGGTATTTTCAAGATCGGCCTGGAATTCCGTTGTTAGTTACCTCGTTACACCCTCCCATCCAAAGCTTCGTTCCACCCCTGGGCGACAAGGAGGTCGTTGCCTCCGGGAGCTTCTCCCACACTCAAGATCCAGAATATCGGGGTGTTTATTAGATACAGGTCTCCCCATTGTTCCTGGCAACCACACTCTCAAGAACTCCAGAGGGAAAAGGCGCCAGCGATTTGTACAGGCTCTCCGGAGCACCTGGTGTTTTTCTTATCCTCCCCCGGGGACGGTGCCAAGGCTCCTCGATCTCGTCTTCAGACAAGGCTGAAAAGCCGAGGTAAAATTTAAACAGGGGTGTTTCAAAGCAAACACCACCACCACCACCCCTGAAATGAATGCGGGTTCGATGACTTCTCATTCGAAGAAGCTGTTTTCTTCCCAGTAAACCTGGGTAGGAGAGCAGGCCGCGAGATCCCCTTAAGGATAAAGAGGCAGAAAGAAAGAAAGAAAGAAAGAAAGAAAGAAAGAAAGAAAGAAAGAGAGAGAGAGAGAGAGAGAGAGAGAGAGAGAGAGAGAGAGAGAGAGAGAGACAGACAGACAGACAGACAGACAGACAGACAGACAGAGACAGAAAGAGAGAAAGAAAGAAAAAAGAAGAAGAAGAAAGGAAGGAAGGAAGGAAGAAGAAAGAGAAAGAAAGAAGAAAGAGAAAGAAAGAAAGAAGAAAAAGAAAGAAAGAGAAAGAAAGAGAGAGAGACAGAGAGAGAGAGAGAGAGAGAGTGAAAGACAGAGAGAAAAAAGGAAAAAAGGAAGGAAGGAAGAAGAAATAAAGGAAGAAGAAAGAGAAAGGAAGGAAGGAAGGAAGAGAGAGACAGAGAGAGAGAGAGACAGAGAGAGAGAAAGACATAAAGAAGGAAAAAAAGGAAGAAGAAAGGAAGGAAGAAGAAATGAAGAAGAAAGAGAAAGGAAGGAAGGAAGGGAGAGACAGAGAGAGAGAGACAGAGAGAGAGAAAGACAGAAAGAAGGAAATAGAAAGGAAGAAGAAAGGAAGAAGAAAGATACAGAAAGAAAGAAAAAGAAAGAAAGAAAAAAGAAAGGAAGGAAGAAGAAAGAGAAAGAAAGAAAGAGAAATAGACAAAAGAGAAAGAAAGAAAGAAAGAAGAAAGAGAAAGAAAGAGAAATAGACAAAAGAGAAAAAAAGAAGAAAGAGAAAGAAAGAAATAGACAAGAGAGAAAGAAAGAAGAAAGAGAAAGAAAGAAAGAAAGAAAGAAGAAAGAGAAAGAAAGAAAGAAAGAAAGAACGAACACTCGCAAGGAAAGAAAGATACAGACCCCGGGAGTTAATAAATCAAGAAGGATTCCGGTCCAGGCCCTCCGAGTTGGTCCCTTGGCTATAACGCTTGGATAGTTGTTTAACTTTGCCATCCTGCAAATTCTTTTAAACTCTTGACTCTTCGGGAAATCGGTAACATCCCAGCAAAGGGTTGTGTGGCTTCTGTACCCTCTTGAAACACCGAAACCCTCCCTTGCACACTCCCAAGCTGTGTGTTCCTGTGTAGATAATGCCCAGCTTTAGTATATTTCCCGGAGGGGTGTGTGATTTTTCCTTGGTTCAAAAAGCCCTTTTCTCTCTTCCACAGAGGCAGAAAACGATCAATCTCTAAAGGAACTTTCGTACGCTTATTTTTTTTTTTAAAAAAAAACAAACCTCTGTGTTGTCCTGGGCTAATTGAAAAAAAAACTGGGGGGGGGGAGATTGCAACGCGTTCTACAGATGGTAGGGGAGAAGGAGCCGAGCTTTGTGCATTTTCTTCCAAAATGCAAAAAAAAAATGCTAATAAAAGACGCTCAGGCTATTTCTACAACTGGGACGAACTGCGAAGTCGTCTCTTCGCGATATGTTGGTTTAAAAAAAAAGAACAGCCTTGAAAAAAAATCTGGAGGGAGAGAGAGAGAGAAAGAACGAGAGAAAGTGGAGAAAATAAGACTCCGAAATGGGTAAAAGATGTTGAGCTGGGATTGGGAGGGAAGGAGGAGGAGGAGGAGGAGGAGGAGAGATGGGCTCTCCAAATAACCTCTTTAAACGCGGCTCTCGAAGGTTATCTAAACAAAGACAGTCTGGGCTGGACCACACCGAAGGGGACTGGAGCTTGACTTAACCCAGATGAGAGCGGGGTCTTGTTCAATTTTATGGGAATTTCAACAAGTAACAAATACAGACGACCTTGTCCAATGCTTGGGTTTTCTCCGCGGTGACCTGCTGTCAATCAGCTGCGGAAACTTTCCCGCAACTGCCTCCCCATCTCAGCGCATTGTTGTTGTTGTTTTTTAAACTGGGGATTTTTGGAAACGATCGTCCCCTGAAAGATCTTGCTTAAAACTGATGTAATAATAAC